>NC_056733.1:1517777039-1517935161 GCF_019279795.1 Protopterus annectens
CCAAAAGAATTATCGTGTGAACTTACTTAATATGTTTTTTAAGAAGTGCATGCTGGCTTAAGCTGAATAAAAATGATGAATATTTTTATAAGAGATGTTTTCTCCTCTTTCTACCTAGTCTCTGAAATGCAAACAGATGAAATTAATGTTTGATTAAAAAGTCAATTTTAAGTTTGTTTGATCAATTCTGAAATGTTCTGGTTTAATATAAGGAACAAATCCTCCAACACCATTGTAGGATTTAGATATCCTCTTTAACATTACTCATCAGATAAGTCAGCTTTGTATAAACCGACTGTCTGAAAACATGGCTCACAATGGTGGGCTTCAGCCTTTTTCATTAGAACCAGTTTGTTGAAAAGCATATAAACTCCATTGCAACAAATTACAATGAACTACAATTTGCAAAGATTAGATTACAAAATTAATATTTGCTGCTTGAAAATACATAACATTGACACCACTTCCTGTACTTTATATATAGTCTGTACAGTATGCTCTGAACCAGTAACCTACACATGAATGTATTAACAAAAGTACAACTTTCAATGCTATTCTCAATGCTATTCCTATAAAATACTGTTATTTGTATTGAGAAATAGTACCATGCAGTGAGTACTAAAAATATTGGGAGAAGTTTGGACAGAAGTCCTGGAAATATATAATTCAAAGCAGTATAAGAAACTTCTCTGTGTGGAAGATTTTCAGTCTATATATCTCTAGATAATCACTGTATATTAATCATATCAGACAATAGTAGTAGATGTAGTGAATTTAAATTCGTCTTAAGAAAAAAAAATATATATATATAATTGTACAGAATTACTAAGTATTCAAAAGTAATCCAAGCAAGGCAGGCAGTCTGTTTCCAGTCAAAAATCCTTTATTAAGTACACCGACAAGTGATCCAAGTAAAACAAAAATACAGTGATAGTTTCCTCACAAGCTTTCTAAATATCTATATATATATATATATATATATATATATATATATATATATATATATATATACTTTGAAAGTTTGTGATAGTTTCCTCACAAGCTTTCTAACTATATATATATGTATATATATATATATATATATATATATACTTTTATCAGGCAAGGGAGTGGTTTGTTGTGCAGTAAAACAAAGTGTTATTGGTACACATGTTAAATTCACATCCCTTCCCCCATCAGTGTGACATTCAAGCTGGTCCTGCCCTATTTAGCAGCTGTCATAATATAACCCGTTTGTACTTTAAATAAAATTTATAATGATGTGGTACCTCTTATTTAACCAGATTATTAAGTTGATTAATAAGTCTGTGATTTTATCTACGACAATATACTACATGGCTGGAAATATATAAACCTTAGTCCATATGGCAATCAAAAAATATATATAAATATATACATATACACTTTGTATGTAAAAAAATCAATTGATTAAATCATATTCTATTTTCATAACATATTAACAGCTTTCGTCCTTCTAGACTTCTTCAGGTCTATGTATAAGAACCCTTAAAACTATCTATAAAAATATTATTGTATAATTAGTTAATATTGTTATTACACATCATTTTGAATAAAGTGGAAAAAAGAGCACCAGAAAAAGAAAAAATAATAAGAAAGAATGTATGATGATGGAAACAAAATATACACTTAAATTACAACTGATTTAAAATGGTATTTAAAACCAACTGGTAGAATTACATAAAATAAAATAAAATTATGTAAACAATGTGGCAATTTTCTAAATTCCAGTACACTTTTAATTGAACAGTAGTAGTTTAGTCCAGGCTTCCTAAAAGAGTTCAACTTTAATTGCCACATGAGTTCATGTTTCTCCAGAATATTCAGGATGTCTCCTTCAAGATCACTCATGTCTATGCGATCCAGGATTTGGAACTTAAAACCTGTGTGTCTTTTATGAAGAGAAGGGTGCTTGTCTAATGCATTATTTTTACATCCAGAACGGATTTCTGACAGATGACATGAAATCCTACTATTGAGTTTATTTACAGTCTTGCCCACATAGAATGCATCACGTTCATTGTGCTGTGCCCTGTAAATTACTTTTGTAGTGTTACAGTCGCCCCCTTCACTGGTCTTAATAATTTTCTTTAAATAAGGGCAATAAAAACTATAAAATTGCTGTATAAATATACAAAATGTACAATTAGTTTCACATCTTTTAGTGTTTCTATCATATGGTCTAGGTTTAAATTCAACAAAACGTCTTTTAAAAGTTGTTTAAGGTTTCAACTTTCTGTTACTTAAGAAGTTAACTTGTGTTTCTGTCATTGCACACTGAACTAATTGGAGGAAGGGCACTGAGCAAACTGATCTGTGATATATAACATTAAGTATCCTGCTTTTTATTTATGGCACTTTTATTGTTTGCTGCATACCTTTCTAGCTAGTTTCAGTGTACGTGAGGTATTAACTGGACATTTTCTACATTTGTTAAGCATCTGTTTGGGTTTGTTTGTTCTGATCTCCTGCCAAGAAGTGTATCATATAACTTATTTGTTTGCAGTTAAAAGCATTCTCTAGAGTCTCCTTGTGCCTCTATCTGTTTAAAACTTTCATTTAAAGGCTCACTGATGCATTTCTGCTGTGATAAACATTTCTGAAGTTTTTTTCTACCTAAGTAGTGTGGGTAGTTGTAGCATTGT
This sequence comes from Protopterus annectens, assembly GCF_019279795.1. Taxonomy (NCBI): domain Eukaryota; kingdom Metazoa; phylum Chordata; order Ceratodontiformes; family Protopteridae; genus Protopterus; species Protopterus annectens. The sequence continues at coordinate 1,517,779,703 of NC_056733.1, forward strand.
TCATAGTCAGGCTTGTGTTTTGGGCCTAGTTGTTTGTAGAGGCTGTGTGTCAGAGCACATGCTCCAGGCCATCTTAGTTTAGCCAAAGCCATTCTTGCATTTCAGTGAGAAGGAAGTGTTTATGGTCATTGGCTGATTGGGGTTACCTGGACTACGGTTTGGAGTAAGCACCTCATTGATTCTTTCAAGCTATATTTAAAGTTGTTTCAGGTTTCACCTTTCTGTTACTTAAGAAGTTAACTTGTGAGTGTTTCTGCCATTTCACACTAAGGTAATCGGAGGAAGGGCACTGAGCAAACTGATCTGTGATGTATAACATTAAGTATCCTGTTTTTTGCTTATTTTTACAAGTTATTTACAGCACTTTTATTGTCTGCTGCATACTTTGCTAGCTAGTTTCACTGTGCGTGAGGTATTAACTGGAAATTTTCTACATTTCTTAACCATTTGTCTGGGTTTGTTTTATCTGACTTCCTGCCAAAGAGTGTATCATATAACTTATTTGTTTGCAGTTAAAAGCATTTTCTAGAGTCTCCTTGCTCCTTTATCTGTTTAAAACTTTCATTTAAAGGTTCACTCCTGTTTTTCTTCTGTAATAAACATTTATGCAAGATTTTTCTACCTAAGTAGTGTGGGTGATTGTAGCATTATCCATATTCAGGCTTGGGTTTTGGGCCTAGTTGTTTGTTTGTAGAGGTTGTGTGTCTGAGCACATGTTCCAGGCCATCTTAGTTTAGCCAAAGCCATTCTTGCATTTCAGTGAGAGGGAAGTGTTTATGGTCACTGGCTGATTGGGGTTATAGGTTCATAGGTTTATAGGTAGGTACTAGGCTATTGGCCCTAGGGCCTATATAAGCCTAGCCAAAAAGGTACCCTGGCTTTCGCCACCCATGAAAATTATTTTCCTGTGCTTCTGTCAAGCAGAGTCACAGAAGTGATCCCCAGGGTGAATTTCCTATTTCCCATCCAATCAAAATTTTTCTTGAAGAGTGCTAATGAGGAGCTCTGTTTGACAAAGATAGGTAGTCTGTTCCAGAGTATGGGACGTCTCTTGGACAGGAATCTATCCCTCCAGCATGTTCTGTTTATTGTGGTAACAAGGTTTAGGTCCCTAGAGCATGTAGCTCGGAGGGATTGGGATTTCTTTAAGTGGAGCATGTCCAACAGCTCTGAGTTTGACATTGCTTTGTATGTTAGGCAGAGATCGCCTCTGAGTAGGTGATATGCGACGGAATAAAGCTGGAGTTTTTTGAGACGGTCTGCGTAGGGCATCTGTTTGAGGCCAGTAATCCTCTTTGTGAGGTATTTCTGTGGCCTTTCCAGTTGTTGTAGATGTCTTGCGAGGTGCATACCAAAAGGGGCGTTATACTCTATAATGGGTCTAATGAGTGATGAGTAGAAGGGAACAATGACCTCTTTCTTCTGGATGAGAAACCTTTTGTGATGAGGTGTGCCACATAGAAGGATTTCCTGACCACTGTGGCGATGTGATTATTAAAGGAGAGACTACTGTCCACCTGTGTCCCAAGGTCTCTTATCACCCTTTCAGTGTTAAGTAGACTACCGCCTATATGGTAGTTCACGGGTACAGAGTTTTTTCCAAAGGGGATGACAATGCACTTTTTGGCATTGAGCTTGAGGCCATGGCTTTGATACCAGGTATCTGTCTCAGTGAGGCTCTTTTGTAGGATGTCCACATTGTTAGGAGTTTTGATTATTGCTCCTAGTTTGCAGTCATCTGTGAACGTAGTTAGCCAAAGACCTTCTGTGTTAGCCTGTACTTCAGAGAAGTTGATACCAAACAGGAGAGGACCCATTACTGAACCCTGTGGTACTCCACTTGTCATTCGTCTGAAATCAGATTTGGAGTCTGCTACTTTCACAGTGTGGGTTCTGTGAGTAAGCCAGTTGTCAACTCATCTTTTGACATAGGGATTTATACCTAGTTTAGTGAGTTGATCTATAATTCCAGACTGGGGGATGGTGTTGAAAGCCTTGGCAAGATCTATATAGGCTGTGTGAACCACCATACCTTCATCTATGGCTTTGCTGACTGCTTCAAAGAAGTCTATCAGGTTTAGGAGACCTGGACTACAGCTTGGAGTAAGTACCTCATTGGTTCTTTTGAGCTTTTTTTTTAAAGTTGGTTCAGGTTTCAACTTTCTGTTACTTACAAAGTTAACTTGTGAGTGTTTCTGCCATTTCACACTAAGCTAATCGGAAGAAGGGCACTGAGCAAACTGATCTGTTATATATAACATTAAGTATCCTGTTTTTTGCTTATTTTTACGAGTTATTTATATCACTTTTATTGACTGCTGCATACTTTTCTAGCTAGTTTCACTGTGTGTGAGATATTAACTGGAAATTTTCTAGATTTGCTAAGCATCTGTTCGGGTTTGTTTGTTCTGATTTTTGTTTCCCACCCTTCCTCCCTATTGGTATCCTGTTCTTATACTTGGTGACTTTGCAGTTTCCCACCCCTACAGTAAATTTGATCTGGGACACTCCTCCCAGTCTAGTGTCATTACATCATTCTACCTAATAGAGGGAGAACATTTCATAAGGCCAACCCACTTAGTTTCTTAACCTTGATTTATCTTCTGTCTGCTCCTCCTTTCTCCCTCTCCACTTTACAAAAAAAAAAAAAAAAATTCTAAGCTTGTTTCCTGTCATTCCTATAAGTAGTCTAGTCCAGATAGAAATTTGCTATATCCAGGACTGTTTGTAAGTTTCTGAGTCCCCACGCCTTTCTGTGTTGGATGGAAGCCTTCTAGCTTATCAGTAGGAGTGGTAAGCACTAGGTAGCTTATCTAAAAAAACTGTTTAGCTAGGGTTAAACTATTTCTGGCACCATAAAGCCTGCTCTTCGAATTTTCCCTTTGAACTAGCCAGTTATTTTTAATTTTAGCAATTAAATCTGTTTTTTTTTTTGAGCTCAGCCCTTGTTCAGAACTTGCTGTAAGCATTAAATAAGCTACAAATTACTACAGCACTCAACTTTCCTCACTTGTCTGGAGGAAAACAGTTTTAGTACTTAATAAATAAGCACCTATCAAGGCATGTCTATGAGTCAGCTCCTGGTGTTTTCTCATGTCTACCTGATGAATCTGGGTATCTTGTGGCAATGCAGCAATTGCCTCATGTACACAGACAACCCTTTCCTCCTACCACCTAACACTACAACCTGTGAATGATGCACTTATATAGCCAAATTGGAAGCATAGCTGTCTTCACCCAAGACTGGACTAGACAGTCAAGAGGAGAAGGTAAACACTTACACCACACCGCACTCATCACATAGTCCCTCAAAACCTACACCACCAAAACACACACATAGAAACACAAAACACACACCTACATTGAGAGAGGCTCTCAATAAAAATCTGCCCAAGCAAAAGGGACCTTCAAAGCAGAAATGCAAGCAACCTCCACCTCCAACACAACCCAAATGACACCTAGCCCACAAACTCAGTGTGCCACTCAACCACAGCCCATAAGGCACAACAACGTACCCAATACTCTAATCATAGGTGACACTATAGTCAGGCACACTGATGTTCCACTCACCAGGCTAAACATGGAGAAAGTTACTCTCAGCTGCCTGTCGGGTGCCAGGATCCACCACAAAATGCACGCACCCAGGTCACTCCACAACAAGTACAAATATGACTCTGTCATTGTCCATGTTGGTGTGAATGCCCTGAGATGTACCTCCCTGGACTACATGAAGAGAGAGATATGGAGGAGCTGTCTGATCTTGTAGCTCAGGCAGGTATGACCCTAGCCCTGAGTAGCATCCTGCCATCACCCAGAATTATACCACAGTACAAGGACAAAATGATTGATTTGAACAATTGGCTAAGCTTCTGGTGTCATTCTAAGGGGATCCAATATCTTTCTGCCTGGGATGATATGATTGATAGACTATGATGCTTTGCCAGAGATGCCCTGCACCTGTCACCATTGGGATTCCTGATACTGGCTAAGGCTCCTATAGTGCGTTTTTTAGGCAAGGTTCAAATGACAAATTCACCACCATAACAGGTACAAGCAAGCAAAATCTGAGGGTGATGCTACTCAATGCTAGAAGTCTAAACCTCAAAATGCACTCACTCCTTAAAATGGAGAACATCGACATCTGTGCAGTGACAGAGATCTGGTTCAAGGCTCCAGAGAGCACCCCTGCATTAACAGGCTATAATTCATTCCACACCTTTCAGCCACCTAACCTAGACTGAAACCCTAAAGGCAGAGGCGTGTCCATATTCATAGAGGATATTCACACCTCCAGGCTAAATGCCCAGCATAATGTATCCAAGATTATCCAAGTGCAACTATCTCTGGGCAAGACCACAATCCAAACTGTAGCTTGCTAGAGATCCCCCACCATGCCCCAGGATCCCCACTCCTCATTTCTTGATATATTGGAAAATATTAGGGTACAAGTTAATACCCTGATAATGGGCAATTTCAACTATCCCACCATTAACTGGGAAAACTACTCATGTACCAACTCTTTTGCTCAATGTTTTCTAGAATTCATAAATTCCAATGCCTTGGATCAACTTATCCACACCCCCACCAGGGGCAGCAATATCTTAGACCTGGTCATTACCAGCATGGGCAACCAGTGTTCCACACCAAAGGTCAATTCCTCGTTGGTTAGATCCGACCACAAGCTAATCACCCTAGACATCCACATCCCGACCCCACCCCCCATTAGGGAACCCACCGTAAATAATTTCTCCAAAGCCAACTTCATGCTTCTTAAGACAGATATGGCACATTTCACAACACCCATGCAGATGGACAATAGAGGTACAACTTCTGAATCCTACATAAATGAACTTTATAAGCACTTACATGAGTGCATGGATTGTGCAATCCCTAACAGAACCAAGATGTTATCCTCCAAAAAAAGGAAGTCAATCTGGTGGTCCCCTGCCATAAACAAACTCTACAACAGAAGAAAGAAACTGTTGCAAAAAAGAGTAAAACCCCATGATTGGAGGAACTCCTTGGTCAGCCTAAGTAAGAAGCTGAGATCTCTCATAAAATCTTCCAAAGCTAGTTACAAAAACAAAATTGCCACTGATTCTAAAGACAAGCACAAACATTATATGGCTATGTCAAGAATCTCAATGGCAACACTCAGATCTGCTCTGAGTTACAGCACAATGGCACTAAATATACAGAACCAACTGATATTACCAACATCCTGGCAGATAGGTTCAGTGCTAACTTTACCCCCCTCTCACCCCCTAAAGGGCCCATCTCTATACTGGAAGAATGCAAAGTTCCTGTAATCACAGCTGCACAGGTAAAAACTACACTCTCTAAAGCCATGAACACAGCATTCATGGGACCTGACAACATCCCAGGCTGCATTCTACATGAACTACAAAATGAACTGGTACCCCACCTAAGTACCATGTTTAATCATAGCCTCACCTCAGGCTTTGTGACCACTGAATGGTGCACAGCGATGGTTATCCCACTACACAAAGGGGGAGCCACCAGGCACCCCAGGAACTACCGCCCCATTAGCCTGATGAGCCTGGTCTGCAAGGCAATGGAATGTATCATTGTGAAACTTATAAATAATGACATTGGTAATCTCCTGACTCTGGACCCCACCCTGTTTGGGTTTGTAAAAGGCAGGTCATTCCTCCTAAACCTGATAGAATTCTTTGAAGCGGTCACCAAAGCCGTAGATGAGGGTAAGGTGGTTCACACAGCCTACCTAGATCTTGCCAAGGCTTTTGACACCATCCCCCACTCTGGAATTATAGATAAACTCACTAAACTACGTATAAATCCATATGTCACAAGATGGGTTGCCAACTGGCTCACTGACATAACCCACACTGTGAAAGTAGCAAACTCCAAATCTGACTTCAGACCAGTGACAAGTGGAGTACCACAGGGTTTAGTCCTGGGTCCTCTCCTGTTTGGTATCTACTTCTCTAAAGTACAGGCTAACACAGAAGGTCTTTGGCTAACAAAGTCTGAGGATGACTGAAAACTAGGAGCCATAACTGAAACTCCTAACAATGTGGACATCCTACAAAAGGGTATCACTGAGACAGATGCCTGGTGTCAAAACCATGGCCTCAAGCTCAATGCCAAAAAGTGCATTGTCATCCCTTTTGGTAAAAACTCTGTACCCATGAACTGCCACATAGGTGGTAGTCTATTTAACACTGAAAGTGGGTTAAGAGACCTTGGGACACAGGTGGACAGTAGTCTCTCCTTTGTGATCACATTGCCACAGTAGTCAGGAAATCCTTCTATGTGGCACACCTCATCACAAAAGGTTTCTCATCCAGGAAAAAAGAGGTCATTGTTCTCCTCTACTCATCACTGATTAGACCCATTATAGAATACAGTACCCCTTTTGGTATGTACCCCACAAGACATCCTTAACAACTGGAAAGGCTGCAGAAATACCTCACAAAGAAGATTACCAGCCTCAAACAGATGCCCTATGCAGACCTTCTCAAAAAACTCCAGCGTTACTCTGTCACATATCGCCTACTCAGAGGCGATCTCTGCCTAACATACAAAACTATGTCAAACCCAGAGCTGTTGTACATGCTCCACTTAAAGAAATCCCAATCCCTCCGAGCTACACGCTCTAGGGACCTAAACTTTGTCACCACAATAAACAGAATATGCTGGAGGGATATATTCCTGTCCCAGAGGCTTCACATACTCTGGAACAAACTACCCATCTATATCAAACAATGCTGCTCATTAGCACTCCAAGAAAAATCTTGATGATTGGATGGGAAATGCACCCTGGGGATCATTCTGTGGCTCTGCTTGACAGGGGCACAGGAAAATAATTTTCTTGGGTGGCGAAAGCCAGGGTACCTTTTTGGCTAGGCTTATATAGGCCCTAGGGCCAATAGCCTAGTGCCTGCCTATGAACCTATGAATGTTCCTGGCCTTCCTATAAACAAAGGATGGGGCTTCACCTAAGATGTTAATCAGAAAAGGGTTTCCTGTAATAATGTCCCAGTTTTCTTCAAAAACATTTCTGATACTGTAATAATCCAAAGTGTATATCAGGATGCAGCTATTTTTGCATTTGTTATTCTCTGTGGAATTTAACATTCTCCTACTGGGGAGGTAGAGTGAAGGTGCAACAGTCTTTTCAGTTCTAGAATTGGTTCCATGATTTTTTTTAACATCTGACTTTCATAGCCTCTCACTAGAAAATCATTCTTTAAGTTGTTCAGGTTTCTCAAAATGGTTCCATCTCTGTGGTATTTCAAGCTAATCTATAGCCCTGGGACTTCACTACATTATACTTGTTTTTTGTAGGATGTAGACTTTTACTGTGGAGTAGTACATTAACCCTGGTTGATTTTCTGAATAGATCAGTGATGGATCTGTTATTGTTGGTATCCTTGGAAATCTGCATATCTAAAAAGTGGTTGAAGTATAGCTATGGGAAGAGGTAAACTTCAGGAAGGCTATTGTTTGATTGAGGTAAGTGATAAAATCTCCAAGCTGCAAGATGTCACCTTCCCACACAATGAAGATGTCATTAATAAAATGTAAATAGCATGTGATATGCTGCATGTAGTCTGTGTTGTTTAACACAAAGTCCTCCTACTACTTGCCCAGGGCTATGTTAGCTATGCTGGGAGCCATAGCAGACACCATTGCTATACCATTTTTTTGTTCGTAGTGTTTGCCATTGAAAGTAAAGAAACTGAAGTCCAGTACAAGATTAATGAGCTTGCTTAACTTTTGCAGTTGTGTCTGTGTACCTTCATTATATTTCTTAAAAGACTCCATAGCTGCAGTTATACAGTAATTGTGAAGGAGCACTGTGTACAAGGATTCCACATCAGTAGTTAATAAAATACTCTCGGCTTCCACTGTAATGTTTTTTATTTTCCTCAAAAAATCCATTGAATCTCTTATGTATGACATTCTTTTCTGCTAAAGGTTTCAGCAAGTAATCATGGTAAATGGCTGTGGCTTCAGTAAGGGAACCTCAACTTGCTACCACCGGTCTATATGGCGGGTCTTCTCTGTTCTTGTGTGGCTTTGGTATTCCAAAAAGGTAAGGTAAACGTGGGCATGGGTTCCATAAATAATTATAAATATTTTCAGTAATACATTTTTCTTCCCATAATGTGGTGAGATTAGTGCTCCATAAATCACATGCTTTTTTATGTCATCCATGGTAAATAAATCATAAAATCTGTTATCCTCCAGCATGTTCTCTATCTTTTGGTTGTAGCTTGTGGTATCAGTCACAAGTATACCTCCTCCCTTGTCTGCCTTCATTACATGCCTGGATTTATCATTGACTAGCTCAAGCAATGCTTTTCTTTCTCCCTGTGTTAAGTTGCAAAGTTTTTTCTTAGGAGGTTTTTTAAGGAGTTTCCTGATAGCCATCTCACATTTCACTTTGAAAGCAGCTAATGTTTGATGTAGTGGTGGACAATAGCTGCTAGGCCTTTTTATAGTTTCATCAATAGGCTTATTTTCAGTGTCATTACTTTTGCCATGAAACTGTACCCTTAAGTTGAGCTTCCTCACAAACATTTTAAGGTCTATCAATACCTGAGCAACTTCACTCCTGCAGCTTGGTACAAAAGTAAGTCCTTTGGACAACAGACTTTTTTCATCTTCTGTCAGTGCTTTAACATAGTGGTTCCAGATAAGTGGAGCACCTGTTATTGTGGCACCTGTTATTGTTGTTATTGTACCTGTTATTGTGGCTGGTTCCTCCATCTGAGCCTGGGACCTGGGTTGTAGTTGGGGTTCCAGTTGGGATTGCCCAGGTATTGTATTTCCCTTACCCCTGTCCACTGTTTGCTTCTCCTGTCTCCATGGGGGTTTGTGGATAGAGTCTGAGACCTCTGGAATTCCTCCTCTGCTTTTTTGAATCTTGATGGGTTGTAGTAGTATTCCTCACTGTGGCTGTGGTAGGGAAGAACCTGATAAGAGGGACAAGCTCTGGGGCTTTGGTGGTGGTCGTCATTTTTGTTCTGGTACTGGTGCTGTCTTTGGTATTGGTGTGGTGGTTGATGTCTGCGCTGTCGATATTCGTCTTCCTGAAGAAACTGGTCTCTGTGTAGGTGCTGCTGCTCCTGGTAGCTGGATTGTTTGTGGTCCCAGTTGTCCTAGTAGTCCTGCAAATCATCCTGTAGAAGTCTCTGTTGGTTCTGGTTGCATCTGCAGCTTATGTTTGTGTCCTGATCCTTCTGTAATGTCAAAGGCTTATGCAGAGTGTTGATAGCCAGAGGGGATTGAGATGGTGGGGAATGGGATGTTGGGGGCCAGCCTCCTGGTTGTCCTGCATTGTGCCTCTGTCTGGTTTTGTGCAAGGATCTCCCCTGGGAAAATACTTTTGAGGTCAGTTGGCATGGTTATACTTTCCCTTATATCCCCTGTTATAACTAAAACCTTGTCTGTTGTTGGTGCTCCTGTTGTTGTTATTGTTGTTGTTATTATTATTGTACCTCCTAGTAAGTCTCCCAGAATCATCTTTGTCTAGTTGATCTCGTTTCATTTTATTAATCTTTCTTTCTTTAATGGACTGCTCATATCCTTTCACTCTTTCTTTAAGCAGCTCAAATTTAGCATCAAGGTCATTGAGGTTCTCATTTTCCAATGTTGTTTTTAAAGATGTGATATCAACCTTTATAACTTCCTGAACACTAAGGTTGTTCCTTACTAGCAGACAAATAAGTTTGTAGCTGGCATCCTTTAAAATATCTTCCCATTCCTTAGAAAGTGAATCATCCATACTTTTCCACATTGGTCTTTTGTTCAATCTAAGTTTAACATGAATTTAAGGTGAATTTAAGGTGAATTTAATGTGAATTTAACATGTGTACCAATAACACTTTGTTTTACAGCACAATAAACCACTCCCTTGCCTGATACAAAGTATATATATATATATATATATATATATATATATATATATATATATATTTAGAAAGCTTGTGAGGTATTACTCTATTTTTGTTTTACTTGGATCGCTTGACTGTGTACTTAAAGGATTTTCGACTGGAAACAGACTGCCTGCCTTGCTTGAATTACTTTCAAATACTTAGTAATTCTGTACAATTATATATTTTTTATTATTTTTTTTTACTTAAGATGAGTTTAAGTTCGCTACTTCTACTACTATTGTCTGATCTGATTAATATGCAGTGATTGACTAGAGATATATGGGCTGAAAATCTTCCACACAGAGAAGTTTCCTATACTGTTTTGTTTTTGGACCCACTATACTTGTTTAGTGGGTTGTTTTGAGACTTCGGGGATACCACAGAGATTACTTGTTTTTTTTCAAATATATAATTCAAATACACCTGTATTTGCACAGTAAAATTCATATATAATGAAATTCGCACTGGACTGCACAGAAGGAAACATACAACACAATACAACGGAATGAGCAAGTAGCTTAATGTGTGGAATACCAGGGAAGCTAGTATGACACGAACAGTGATCAAACATATACAGAGAATGAATAAAAATCACATCCCTGTGTGCTCAGTAGTAGCTTACAGTACAGTAGTAGTGATACACGTGTGAAAACAATAAACAAGTGCAGACGCATACCTGCTGAAACAGTTTACAGTATAACTGCCAAACAAACAAAACTGTTATTTAAAAGAGGCATAGTTAGGTAAAGAAAGAGCTTGAATGGGTTTGCAGAAATAGAACTATGAAATAAAGTATGTGTAGAATGCCAGAATAAAAATGCTATCTTCCTCTGATACTTCATGGAACTGAGGCAAATAAACACGCCATTGCAGTGCTGGCCTCCTCTGAAACATCATGGAAGAGAAGTATATAAACACAAAATTACAACACTAGCCTCCTCTGATACATCACGGATCTGAGGCAGATAAATACAGTATTGCAGTGCTAACCTCCTCTGAAACATAATGGAATAGAGGCAGATAAACACACAATTACAGCACTAGCCTCCTCTGATACATTATATAACTGAGGCTGATAAATACACCATTGCAGTAGTGACCTGTCTGGTACATCATGGACTTGAGGCAGATAAACACACCATTGCAATGCTAACCTCCTCTTAAACATCATGGAACAGAGGTAGTAAAACACAATTACAGCACTAGCCTTCTGTGATATATCAAGGATCTGAGGCAGATAAACACAGAATCGCAGTGCCAGCCTCCTCTTATGCATCATATAACTGAGGCTGATAAATACACCATTGTAGTAGTGACCTGTCTGGTATATCATAGAATTGAGGCAGATAAACACACCATTGCAGTTCTAACCTCCTCCGAAACATCATGGAACAGAGGTAGATAAGCACAATTACAGAACTAGCCTCCTGTGCTATATCATGTTTCTGAGGCAGTTAAACACAGCATCACAGTGCCAGCCTCCTCTGATGCATCATATAACTGAGGCTGATTAATAAGCACTGCAGTAGTAACCTCCTCAGATGCATGATGGAACTGAAGCATATATATACATATATATATATATATATATATATATATATATATATATATATATATATATACAGCATCATGGAACAGAGGTAGGTAAACACAAAATTACAGCACTAGCCTCCTCTGATACATCATATAACTGAGGCAGATAAATATAGCATTGCAGTAGTAACCTCTCTGGTATATAATATATATATATATATATATATATATATATATATATATATATATGGTTCTACCTGACTTAGTCGACAGCGTAGAACACCGACAACGGAATCCTGAGCTCCAGAAGATCGACAATGAAGAAGACCGACGCGAATCGCGAGTGCCAGAACATCGACAATGCAGAAGACCGACACGACGGATGACAACACCGACGCCGAGGATGCCGACATGGGAAAAGGCTGTGTGAGTATGCGGTAGTGACAAACGTTAGGGTGCGAGTCAGGTAAGTGTGGTTATTGACGGTCTGTGGGGATAGGGGTGGGTTAAGTGAGTTAGGGTTAGGGAGCGGGTTAGGTAAGTGTGCGGTAGGGATAGACTTTGGGTTAGGGGCGGGTTAAGTGAGTTAGAGTTAGGGAGCGGGTTAGGTACGTGTGCGATAGTGACGGACCTTAGGGTTAGGGTTGTCGATAGTTGTGTATGTAAGGTTTAGTGTGGGTTTGTAAGGATTTTGGTGTGCTTGTGTTGTGTGTGTGGTTTGTGGAATGGGGATGTGTTTTGTTTTTATTGTTGTTATTGTGGTGTGTGCAGTGTATGGGGTTTCGTGTTTGTGTACCGTCGGTTATTTCGTTGTCGGGTATGTGAGGTTTTGTGTTAATGCACTGTCGATTATGTGGTGTCGGTGATGTCATTGTCGGTGTTGTGTGGTTTCGACTATGTCAGGTAGAACCATATATATATATATATATATATATATATATATATGTATATATATATATATATATATATATATATATATATATATATATATATATATATATACATATATATATATATATATATATATATATATATATATATATATACATATATATATATATATACATACATACACACGTCTCTACTTCTAATCAATGAAAACCCACTTACCCAACTTTCTTAAGACCAAGACGACTTTGCCAAAACCATTTTTGAACAAACAATCGGATCACTGGCCAAATACTCCAGGTAAGTAACCACTTGCCCTCACCATAAAATAAAAACCGAAGCAAATTAATCCCACCCATGTGGGGGGATTCACCCCCACATGCCTCTTAACTAAATATACCAACTCTAAGATCACACTACTGTGGGGGAAGGGGAAAAGTTCACCATGGTGGCCAAGTGGTTACTTACCCGGAGTTCCTTATTGGTGATCAGAGAGTTTGTTATCTCAGTCTTAAAAAAGTCGGGTAAGTGGATTTTCATTCATTAGAAGTAGATAAGTAGGCCTATATATATATATATATGTGTGTGTGTGTGTGTGTGTGTGTGTGTGTGTGTGTGTGTGTGTGTGTGTGTGTGTGTGAGAGAGAGAGAGAGAGAGCGAGAGATAAGTAATATAGATTTAAATAAATATAAGATATATATATATATATATATATATATATATATATATATATATATAAAATGATTGAATCACCTAAATATTGACAGCCTAAATACAGAAAAAAATATCTACTGTTCAAAATACTGACAGTTAAAAATATCTAAAGAAGAAAAAATTTACAAAACCCTAACTGCATCCCACACCAATGTTTCTGCAGGGTGGCAAGCTCCCCTGCACCCGCGACATCTCCTGCTAATTATAAATACCAACTCTGCGGTCAGACAACAGTGGGAAAACGGCATATACCCTTCCCTAGCTGTCCCGCCAATATTGTATATATTTTGTGTTTAGATATTTTTAACTGTGAATATTTTGAACATTAGATATTTTTTTTCAGTTTTTAAGCTGTCGATATTTAGGTGATTCAATTGTCATAGACACACATATATGGATAGATGGATAGATAGATAGATAGATAGATAGATAGATAGATAGATAGATAGATAGATAGATAGATAGATAGATAGATAGATAGATAGATAGATAGATAGATAGATAGATAGATACAGATGTAGATGTAGATAGATATTGATATAGATATAGATATAGATATAGATATAGATATAGATATAGATATAGATATAGATAGATTGTAGATATGGGGGAACTGAATATAATTGAATTCCCCTTTGGTTAATGTCTGTTTAGTTGACAAAATTTGGTGGACTACCCAGATAGTCGACAGATGTGGTAAACCACACAATCCTTGAGGTTGGGAAACATGCCATTTACCAACATTGTGCAATCTCGGAGTTAGAGTAAGTGTGGGGTTTAGGGGTCCTTGTCTCTCTACAAAAATGGTTTAATTTAATTATTTGAGTTTATGTTTTGCATTTGCCTAGATTGTTGCTTGTAGCATGTGTAGTAAAGTACTAGTGGATCATATATGATATGAATTTGCTAAACCCCCTGGTGGTATTGCAGTTTAGCTTCCTAAAATTGATATTTTGCATTTCAATTTTTTTAATTTTCTGCAGTATATTATACTGAATAGTGGGCGGCCATGGTGGTGCAGCAGTTAGCGTTGCCACCTCACAGCAAGAGGTTCTCCGGTTTGATTCTCGGCTGGGGTGCCTTCTGTGCGGAGTTTGCATGTCCTCCCTGTGGTCGCGCGGGTTTTCTCTGGGTGCTCCAGTTTCCTCCCACATCCCAAAGACATGCAATAGGTGGACTGGACACTCTAAATTGGCCCTAGGTGTGAGTGTGTGCATGTGTGTGCCTTCTGTGGAAGGTTGGGCGCCAGGTTGGCAGCTCAACACTGTAAGACTCCACTGCCAATCATGAGTGGACAAGTGATCCACTGTGGCAACCCCTAACCGGGAAAAGCCGAAAGAAGATATTATACTGAATAGTGAGCACAATCAATGTTACTTTATTTCAGTATTATGTACCATTAAATATTAATAGTAACAGTATTATAATTATATGTCGGCTTTGCTTTAGAAGCATATATCATCAGCTCTTCCCCAGAAAAGAGACCACCGGCTAAAATTAATCTATGCAGTAGACAAAATAATAAATAAATTGCCACGTTGCTAAAAGTCATGTGGAGAGCTACAGACAGATGTTTGTATTCTGCTTACAAATGAAGTCTAATTATGGTAATCTTTATTGTTTCCATTGACACCTAATCATTTGAAGGAGGTAACTGCACTTTTATATTATCAGGTATTGAATTCTTAAAAAAAGCATAAGTGGTCTAGCAAAAGCAAATTTGTAAAATGCATTATGGAAAGCCTTGTTCTGGTGGAATTACTTAAGACATGACTAATGCTTAAAGATACTAAAGGATTTCTATAAAAGTAACATAAATGCAGTAGTTATTTTATATGATTAATGCATCTAATTTATGTCTGCAGCTTCATAACCTGTAATTCCAAAAAGTTATGTTGCATATATAATAAAAAGAAGAAGAGGAAACACTCTGTTCCACATTTAAAAGAGGAACAGGAAATCCAGTCACTTGCATTTCTGTTACTAGTCATCATTGACATTACCTAAATATTTGCAAAGTGATTTTAGTTGCTGCAGTTCACATATAAACATTCAAGTCTATTACTAAAGATATAAGTCATTTTAGTTGGTGTATGACAAATGTAACACTCAAATGTAGTGCAAAAGACGTAAGGGTCCAACACTGCTGTTATACTGAAAGAACTTCCCCGGGATTCATGAAGCTTGCGCCAGGCGCCGGAGTGGTGTTGGCGATCTAACGTCAAATATGGCCGTTGAACGATTCAGGTATGAGCTGTTTCCACATGTACCACCAGTGTACACCAGAGCTGCGCAGCTCCCAATGCATGTATGCTAATTACCCCATGCACAGCAGTGTAGCATGCAAATAAAGGTATATAGTGATTCATGAAGTGGTGCAGGCGTAGCATAAGCATGAAGAAATGTAAACAAAAAAAAAACAGTTTACATTTTTTCAAACATAAAATCGAAGCCATGAAAGTGGACCAAACTTACATATTATAATGTTAATATATGCCAATGGCTAAATATATAGCCAATGGCATAAAAAAAATGCACAACACATAAAAAAATAACATTTAATGTCATGGCCACACTAACGCAAAGTAAAATCGCACTGCATCGGTGCGCAAACGGGATCACAATGAAAATATATTTAGATGTAATAAAACTGCAATGTAACACAATTCATGAATTCCCCATAATAGTTAATGGCATGCATGCTTCACCACAACCATGGCGCAAGGGTTGCTAAGGGTCTGTGACAGTGTTCTGCACAGTAACTAGGAATTAGTAGTCAATGCCATGCAAATGAGTCAAGTAATACTGAATTGCAAACTCCCCATCAGCATTAGGATGTACCACACAGGGTAGTGGTGAAACACCGAGGTGTGGCCTGGAGGTAAACATGGCATCAAGAGAGGGGTGCGCCACCATAGCTGTAAGCACATTGGAGTATTGCTAATCCGGGTTGCCTGTTGCTAAGCAAAGCCGCAGGATAGAGGTATGGAAGTAGCCATAGCTTTGCTTAGCTGAGAGCACACAAGGTAACCGAAAGTGCATGTGAACATGGATGAAAACGCGCTCGAAACCCGTTAAACGGCTGTGCGCAGCACGCACCATAGCTGAAACAGGAAGGATATGGGAAGACAATAAGGAAATGCTGCAGCATGGTAATTGGTGTACAAATGAGTAATTAACACCTAGGAACTCACAGTGGGTCATTGACAACAGCTAACAAGGCTGCTAGCAGCTACCTGCAGAACAGGAAAGGGAGGTGCCGTACTGCAAAGAAAAGAGAACTGTCACAGCAGAACAAAACAAACTTGCAGTAGATCAGCTACATAACACATTTTGCAACACAATCCTGGATTGGGAAAGTACAAAACAAGAAAGCAGGCAGCTGGATGCATGCCTGACAATGGGAGGGGAATCAAGTTGAAAGGTGAAGTAATGGGCAATAGATGAATCACTGCAGCCAAGAGTAAGTCAACACCAAATGCCCCACAATAGCAGTACCTGCCGTAAAACCCATAATTAAGATACCATGCAGCTGGAATTGCACATAAACACCCAATTACACCAGCATCATCCATTGCACAATAGTATAAGGTGTGAAAGTCCCCGACACACACTTGTGTATTCCCAGACACTCTGCACCACTGGTGTATACAGACGGGGAACTTTTAATATGTACATGTTAGGGGCTGCCATAGCTTTGATTCACCAGCATGTGTTGGAGACTGACGGTGGTGTGGAGGATAATGCTGACAACCATCTCAGGCACCGGAGGAGGAGAAGAGTTTTCAGACCCAGGGTAACCTACCAGGGGCTACATGATCTGGAGATAGTAGAGCATTACAGGGTGGACAGGGACACCATAAAGCAATTTGTTAAGCTGTGCCGGCCACGCTTCAGAGCCAGAAGTAACAGAGGGAAACCCATCTCAGTGGACATGAAGGTATGTGTAAACTTGAGAATACAAGCCACAGGTACCTTTCAAAGGCCAGCTGGGGATATCATGGGGAATCTCACAGGCATCATCATCCAGGGTACTCCACCAGTTCCTGGATGCCATGTTACCAAATGCCAATGAGCACATATACTTCCCCTGAATGCAGGAGGAGTTGGCCAGCAATATGCCTCTCTTCCACCATGTGGCAGAATACCCAGAGGTACTGGGTGCAATAGACTGCACGCACATACACATCAAGACACCACCCGGTGAGCAGAGTAGGCGCTACATAAACCGCAAGGGATACCCCTCCATCAACTGCCAGGTCATGTGCAATGCCCAGGGCATTATCATGGATGTGTGTGCTGGCAGCCCTGGAAGCTATCACAACTCCCACATCTGGCATGCCTCACAGCTGTATCAGGTACTTGCCAGGGGGACATCCCATATGGCCACCTGGTGGGGGATGCTGGCTATGCATGGAACTGTGGATGATGATTCCCATCAGAAATGTACACTCAGCCATGCAAGAATGCCATAATGAGGCACACGCAGAAACCAGAATCATCATAGAGCACATGTTTGGGATGCTGAAATCACAGTTCCATTGCTTGGACATATCTGGTGGAGCCTTGCAGTACTCTCCAGGCACGTGTGCCCACATCTTCATAGTATGTGCCTTGCTACACAATATGATCCTGCAGAAACAGCTGCAGCAGGGACAGAATGGTGAAGGCCCTCACAGCCCACCACCATTGCCAAGGGCCCCACAGGCACAGAGGGACTCAGACCACGAACACCCTGTGCCAGTCCCAGTAGGCAGATGGAGGCGTATCCAGTATGCCCATGCCTTATCAAAGAGGGAACATATAGCACAAACACTGACAGTGTAGGCACTTATGGACTGACACCCTTCTCTGCCTGCACACACAGCAAACATGGATGGCACACACACACGACCACCTGTAAATTGTCATGTATAGGTGGTCTACTGTGTGCATCCTATATAGGTAGCCCTCAACTATTGTACACACAACTGCCATTGGTACAAGATAAGTCAATACCTGAACAGTAAATTAAGCTATCAGCATGTGTCCATACTTTATGTATAGGTTCATAGATACATAGATAGGTACATGCCTAACTGCCCAAGACCACTCATAAGGACAGCCAAAAAGTGTCTGCTGTTGCCACCCCATTGATTAACTAACTCTGTGGAGCAGAGCCAGTTGCGGGATCCCTGGGGTGTATTCACTGTTCTGCACCCACTCTGCAAGGATTCTCTGGAGTGTTAGTGAGGGGTTTCATATAATGTAATCAGGGATGTAGTTCCAAATAACGGGGAGTATCCATGACAGGAATCTTCTCAGATAATTTACATGTTACATAGCATACCTTAACCACAGCTTGCATATATAGGTAGCATTCCACAGAATAATAAACATTTGGAACACACAACTGCTGAAATGTGCGTTAATCACCCTTGCACTACCAGTGCCTGCTCTGAGAGGTAAAATTACCACTGCCAGGATTAGAACACACAACCTTCACAATAACCTACCACTAAGCTACCTGAGATGTACCAATGGCAGTTGTGTATACTGAAAGGTTAAAACACAAAAAGGTAGGAATGTGTGGAAATAGGACAAACTGGCATGTACCCAATGAAAGGTGTTCGCTATATATATATATATATATATATATATATATATATATATATATATATATATATATAGAGAGATATATATATATATATATATATATATATATATATATATATGTCGATATATGGGGATATACATATATATGTAGATATATAGATAGGTTAACAACATCTTCATAACCATGGAGGTACATATAAATGGGATACCTATCACATACCGACGCACGTAATCATGAGGCTTAAAGTCCAAAAGACCACTGTACCGAAACACTAGAAGTGCAAGGTTTAAAATCCCGATGTTAAGGGACATTTAGCCAGTGCTTCTGGTGCTGTGGTTCAGATAGGTTACTGTGTGTAAGTGTGTTTCTGAGGGCTGCAGTGTGTGTAAGTCTGTGTTCTGAGTGTGGTGTGTGTTCCTGGGGGACTGCAATGTGTGAGTGTGGGTTTGCTTTGTGCGTCTGTTTGTGCAATCTAGGAGGTAGAATATTAAAGTAGGGGGGTGTGGGGGACGCAGACACCCACATGGGGGGTGTAGAGGGGCTTTCCCACCTGCTCATACATAGTGTAGGATGGTTTGTTTGGATGTGGTGGGAAGCAGTGTGCCTGTGTGTGCATGTGTGTGTTCCATGTTTATATTACTTTCGCGAGTTACTGTCGCTGTTGGTAATGTGGGGTATGGGAGTCTGGGCCAGGTACTGTGGGCGTCGGAATTGTATGGTTTCGGGATACGGTAGGTATCCCGTATACAGCGGATGAAGTGTTCATATATGAGTATAACATGGACCATAGCAATTGCACATTCCACCACGACCAAACTTTATGAACAAAGGATATAGAGAGTATATGCCTATACACTATTACAAATATGTGCTATGGACATGAGCCAATGATAGGGTTACCACCTGTCCCACTTTGCGAGGGACAGTCCCTCTTTCAGCGGTTGTGTCCTGACCAAAAATATTAAATGTGGCAAATGTCCTGTGATTGTAGGAGATAATTATGTCCCATATGTAATGTAATAGTTGCATACAATAGTTCTTTCTGTAGCTAAAATACCTACATGTTACAAGAAACAAGACAAGCAACTAAACTGCTACAGGAATAAGCTTATATTTAGGCAAAAAAGGAAAGTTATATCCCTTGTACTGACCGTGGGTTTGTGTTGGCCTGTAAAATCAGATGCATGTCCCAAAAATGTCCCACTATGGCCATTTGAAAAGGTGGCAACCCTAGCCAAAGAGGGTCAGTCACCAACACAACTCCAATGACTGCAAATACCTATGACAAAAATACACAGCTTTCATGTAGCAACACTTTATTACATTCTGATGTATTGCCGAAAGGATTCAAAGACTAACATCCGCTGCATGCTATACAGGAACCAATTAACAGTGCCTTAATGAATCAGCCTGCAATTACCATAGTATTAGTCCACTAAAGGATAGGTGTTCAAATAGGGAAGGAACCCTCACGCACATATTGATTATGTATAAAAGCAATTCCTGCACACCTGCATCTGCTATGTACACACACCACCATCACCCCCACACCCAAAACAAATTAAAATACAAACTGTAATAACATCACAAATCATTCACTCACTGTACGACATCTGCAGAAACCTTAACATACCTTGTCAGAGACACACTAGCATGGCCCTGTGTGAAATAGTTGCTGTTATACAATGGAACAACTGCTGATGTTATAGGGTTTGTTTGCACTAATTCTGTTTCAGAGGTTTGTGTGTACACCGGGAGGTGTTACCAATTACTGATTAACAGCACAGTATGATACACATGTATACCAAACCAAGAATGTCTGGTGAGCACACTGTAAACCACTTAACAATTCATGCATAACCATACAGCCTTGAGCTGCCCAAACATCCTTTCCAGACTGAGACATCTGCAGAAGTATCAGGTACAAACAAACCCTGCATAAGTAGAATGTTTTGAAATATAACAACTGTACTCACATGTAGAACAACATCTTCTAGCCATTACAAACAATCCATGGGAGTCATGAAGCTAATATATCTCTGTCTGTCTCCATATAGCTGTTGAAATACATCACAAACAACACATCCAGACTGTCTTCCTCGAAAGTAAGGCAAACGGACAATGCCCAAGTGGAGTACTCAATTATACACCACTGTTGCCATGGTACTAGCTAATGGAGTAGCTGCACAGCTGATGTGCATCTAATTAACTACTTTGGAACACCAATTGGTGGTCAGAATAGCACATGTTACTGATATTTAACTATAAAATGATGGCTTATCACATATTCAAACCATCTGTATATACCAGCAGAATGTTACAAAGAAGATTGAAACACAAACTGAAAAGAAATGACAGTCAACGACACCTTGGGTTACTAATAAGGTATGTAGAACACTCAGTATGTCTGTGTATGTAGTACCTGTTCTGTAATATTTAAAGTGCACACAATCCATATAGTGGAAACAGTTATCTTGTAGTGATGTATTGTTGAGCATAGTAACGCTTGTAGTATTTATGTGTGTACTGCTGTAGGTCACAAGGCAAACACCGCATACATCACAAGGGATGCTATGTAAGGGCTTTGAACCAAATCTTCCTCACCAGCCGCTGTCACTGGCAGAGCTGGTCCAACAAGTATGTGCTATAACAGGGGATAGTATATGTTGATATATATTGTAACATTAGGCATATGTATGGGTGTATTACTGAGAATGACATGTCGAATGTTGGCCCACTGTGCAATTATGATTTGCATTGTGGGATATTGTTCCAATAACTGTGTAATGTACAGTATTGTAGGCAGATATGTATTACAAGTTACATAGCATTACTGTTATGTTAGGCAAACATTAGTTATGTCAATTGGCATTTACAGTACACAATAACAGGATACATATGACTTGTAGTCACCTGACAGTTTATCAGTATGATAGCAAAGTAAAATGGAAGAGCTAATTAACTATCCATGCACATAAGACATGTAACAAGTGCAAAGGTAGGTACTAGGCTGTCTGCCCAAGGGTATTTATAAGCCTAGCTAAAGTGTGTTGGCTTTTACCACCCCCTTAGGTTAGTTCCCTGTGCCTCTGAACGGCAGAGCCATTAGTTCCCTGTGCCTCTGTCCAGCAGAGCAACTGCAGTGATCCCCGGGGTACATGTCTGTCTCCCATCCACCTGTCAAGGTTTCCCTTGAAGACTGCTAGTGAGGGGCCCTGCCTGATGTACATTGGAATCATGTTCCAAAGCAACGGGAGTCTCCGGGTCAAGAATCTATCCATCCAGCACATCCTAGTCATCGTTGTGGTTAGGTGTATATTCCTAGAGCATGTGGCTCTCAGGGGCTTATGTTTAGGTGGAGCATATCCAACAATAGTGGGTTGGACATGGGCCTTGTATGTCAAGCAGAGATCACCTGTGAGTATACGGTATGCAACCAAGTACAGCTGGAGTTTCTTAGGTTGGGCTGCATAGGTCATCTGTTTGAGGTCAGTAATCCTGTTGGTGTGGTCTTCCAAGCTGTTGCAGTTGTCTTGTAAGGTACATCCCAAATGGGGTGTTGTATCCTTTAATGGGTCTAATAAGTCATGAGTAGAGAGGCACAGTTGCCTCCTTTTTTCTGGATGCGAACCCATTAGAGATTAGGGGGGGCCACGTAGAAGGATATTCTAACCACCTTGTCATTATGGGTATCGAAGGAGAGATTGCTATCTACTGGGGTTCCAAGATCCCTTATTACCTTTTCTGTATGTAGGGGACTAGCAACTATGTGGTAGTCTGAGGGTGATTAGTTATATCCAAAGGGGATGACTATGCACTTTTTGGCATTCAGCTTGAGGCCATGATAAAGACACCAGGTATCCGTCTCAGTGCGACCCTTCCAGAGGGTGTCTGTATCAGCTGGGGAAACAATTATGGCCCCTAGTTTGCAGTCGTCTGCAAACCTTTTCAGCCAAAGCCCTCCTGTGCTTGCCTGTATGTCAGAGAATTATATACTGAGCATGAGGGGTCCTAGGACTGAGCCCTGGGGGATGCCACTTGTAACTGGTATACAGTCGGACCTAGGGTATGCAACTCCCACTGTGTGGGTTCTGTCCATGAGCCACTTTGCAAACCATCACATGACGTAGGGGTTAATGTTCAGGTGGATGGGTATGTCGATAATACCAGAATGGGGAATGGTGTTGAAAGCCTTTGAGAGATCAAGGTAGGCTGTGTGGACCTCTTTACCCTCATCTAATGCCTTGGTAACTGTCTCTAAGAAGTCCAACAGGTTTAGGAGGCATGGTCTGCCCTTAACAAAGCCAAACTGGGAGGGATCAAAGGTTTGGAGGTACCCAATGTCTCTGTGACTGAGATCCATGATGATGTGCTCCATAGCCTTGCAGACCAGGCTAGTCAGGCCTATAGGGCAATAGGTCCCATGGTCCATTGTGGCACCACCTTTGTGGATTGGGATAACTGTTGCTGTGTGCCATTCAGGGGGCACAAAGCCCGATTTGAGGCTATTATTGAACATGGTGCATAGGTGGGGAGCCAGTACGTTCTGAAGGTCGTGTAAAATGCAGCCTGGAATGTTGTCCAGTCCCATGGATGCTGTGATATTTGCTTTAGAGTGTTTAGCTTTTACCTGCATAGTTGTGATTACAGGGACTCTGCACTCTTCCTGTATAGATATAGGCCCTTTAGGGGGTGAGAGGGAGGAAAGTTAGCACTGAACCTATCTGCCAGGATGTTGGCAATATCAGTTGTTTCTGTAATGTTCGTGCCTTTGTGCTGTAACTCAGAGCAGATCTGGGTGTTGACATAGAGATATCTGACATAGCTATAGAATGCTTTGTGGTTGTCATTGGAATTAGTGGCGGTTTTGTTTCTGTAGCTAGCTTTGGAGGATCTTATAAGGGATCTCACCTTCTTACTGAGGCTGACCAAGGAGCTCCTCCATGCATGGGATTTTACTCTCTTTTGCAACAGTGTCTTCCTTCTGTTGTACAGTTTGTTTATGGCAGGGGACCACCAGATTGGCTTCCTTAATTAGGAGTGTAGCATCTTGGTTCTGTTTGGGATAGAACGATCCATGCACTTGTGTAAGTGCTTATAGAGTGCATTTGTGTAGGATTCAGAAGTTGTAACAGTATTGTCCATCTGCATGGGTGTTATGAAGTTCACCATGTCTGTCTTAAGAAGCATGAAATTGGCTTTGTAGACATATTATACTGTGGTTCCCTTAATGGGGGGTGGGGGCGGGATGTGGATATCAAGGGTGTTCAGCTTATGGTCTGATCGGACCAACGAGGAGTTGACTTCAGGTGTGGAACTCATGTTGGTAATGCCTAGGTCTAGGATAAGGTTGCCCCTGGTGGGTGTGTGGATAAGCTGATCCAGGGCATTGGTGTTTATGAGTTCCAGAAAGTGTTGAGCTAATGAGTTGGTACACGAGTAGTTTTCTCAGTTAATGATGGGGTAGATTCAGTGAGACTAGGTGATGAGTGTGGTGTGGTGCGAATGTTTACCTTCTCCACATGACTGTCAGGTTTGGTTGGAGAGAGCTTTACTTCCAGTTTGGCTAGATAAGTGCATCTCTCACAGGTTGTAGTGTTGGGTGGTAGGTGGAGAGGGTTGTCTGTGTACATGAGACAATGTCTACATTGCCTCAAGATGTCCAGATTCATCAGATAGACAGGAGAGAACACTGGCAGCTGACCCTTGGACATGCCTGAATATAAAACTAACTTCCCCTAGATAAGTGAAGAAACTGAGTACAAGAGCTATTTTACTCTAAGCAAGTGAGAAGAGTATATACAAAACCTGTTTACCTCTAGGTAATGAGGAAGATTGAGTGCTATAGTAATTAGTAGCTTATATAGTGCTTACAAGTTCTGAACAAGTGCTGAGCATGAATAAGCAATCCAGATAGGGTCTTGGATAACATAAACACACTATCCCCCACCCGCCAACAGGTACACAATCATATATCCATGTACAACATAGAGCCCCTGTACCCAAAACTATGCAGGTACAAGCTGCACTCAGGCTGCATGGGACCTGTCCACATCCCAGGTTGTATCATACACATATGGCAAAACAAGTTGCTCTCCACATATACATCATGTAAAACATAGCTTCATGTCAGGCTGTGTCCACACTGAATGGTGCACACCAACAGGTATCACAACCCATGAAGGGGGAGACACCACTGATAATGGGAAGTACTGCACTACTACCCTGCTGAGTCTGGTCTGAAAGGCCATGAACCTTGATCAGATGTAGATGACAGTAAGGTTGATTTCACACTGCATATCATAACCTTGCCAGGTCATAGGACATCATCACCCATACTGTGTTCCACCTAAACTCGGTATACTAGATGTACATTCCTATGTCACAGGAGCGTTTTGCAATGGGACTGCTGGCAGAACCAACACTACAGAAGGTGTCTGAATAATACATGCACATCACACCAGTGCCAGCTACAGTAAGGCAGGGTTAATTAATTGTATTCCCCCTCATTGTAGTCCATACCACACAGACTAACAGAAGACATCTTCCTATTGAAGTATGCGAATGACTATGACCTAGGAGCAATAGCCGACTCAGAGTGTTGTGGACAGCATACAGAAGGGGCTTTGTGGGTGAAGTGTGTGTGACATATGGCCACAATCTGACAGCTACATATTACATTGTCACCCCTATGTTAATAACCCTGTACGCATGAACTACCACCTAGGCAGCGGTCAACATAATGGACACTGTGTGTAAGGGATGCAGCTGGGCAGTTGTCTTTCCTGTGATAGCTACGTCACCACACCTGTCAGGTAGTAGTATGTGGCAACCCTAATCCTGACAGGGTGCCATCCATGAATATGGAGATCACTGTCCAGCTATATACAACACTCAAGTGACCCATATCAGATCACATATTTCCTTTAAGGGGTATTGGCCATGTTCAGATGGCCTACACCAGCCTTCCCATTCCCCAGCTCCACTATGTAGCATGATGCATATCCTGAATAAATCCATGTCCAACATAGTGATGTTGGACATGCTACACGTACACATCTTGATCTTAAATACATACTTCATGGACATCCACCTTCCTAGTACTAGGATCACCACATGCTGGACAGATCCTTGTCCCATACACTTTACATAGTCCTGCCATACTATGCATTCCTGTCCAGCAAAGCTGCACATCACCCCCATCTTAGACATGGTGTGATGACCGCATGGTAAATGTATCATTAACCCTGTGGATCAGTTATGTGGCACTGCTCCACTTGGCCCCAGAGACCCACCTGGCGGCTACAGCCAGGTAATCTTTCATCCAAGAGTCATACATGGCCCAGGGCATATAGCCTACTAGTTGACTTTGACTGTACATGCTATAGTTGATATCCATCTCTGCAAATGCCATCTGGCTAGCCAGTGTCCCATGTGTATCACATGTGCAACACAGGTGATACATGGCAGGATGATGAATTGCTGTACAGTGCTGTGTAGATGTATATGGCAGAACACATACATGTAAAACCTTCCATGAGCAAGTCTGCAGGGTCACAGGTCATGTCTGTTAAGGCAGTGTAAGTCTTTATATGTGACATATACGCAGCATCAAGGTCGACTGCATTAATGTGGACACATCCAGCCATGTGCTGATAGGTAGGAACACCAGTACAGGCAAACAGACATGCCCACATCAAAACAGCATCCACATGGAATATGAGCAATGTAATCAGGTGACACACACACACACACACATATATGGTGATAATATCCACTCACCATTGAGTGTCACATGTGTGTGACACAAACATGTCAGTGGTGTCAGTGTCATTTAGATTTGCAAAGACAACTATTTAATCGTAATAAATGTGATACACATGTATGTTCAGCTGTAGCTCTGTATGTCTCTGAGTTACTGTGACCTGTCTCCATCATTATGTCTTCTGGGTATGCCACGTGCAAGGTTACCCCCTTATACCTGCTTGGAGGATGAGGCCCTCATCCCATACCTACATGACAATCATGATATCCTGTTCAGCCATGTGCCACAGGATGCACAGCAGTGGGATGCCCTGTGGATGGAACTTCACAGGAGGGTTAATGATGTGGGTGGCCACAACCGAACATACCAGCAGGTGCGTAGACACTGTACAGTCCTCATTAGATGGGCGAAACAGTGTGCAAATGCAATCACCAGGCAACAAGGTGCAACAGGTGGTGGACCACCAATCCAGCCCCCACTCACACGTACCGAGGAGCTACTGGCCAACCTGGGGACACCTGCAGAACAACATCCACAAGCCTTAGCTGATATTGTGGAGGTGGGTGTCTCTCAACTACTGAGCCTGGAGTTGCTTGGTAAGTCACTACTGCCCCTATAACAACTATAGTCCATATAGTTGCATGTGTCACTGTACAATATGTAATGTAATATCATATGCAAGGCATGTATACACACATGCCGCATACTATAGCATGCTACTCTGTGTATGCACACATGTGCATATAACATAGTATAGTCTAATGTACTGGTATATGTGTTAATATGCACATTGCACCCTGTAGCTATCATACAGGTGTGGATAAAGCTCATATTGCTGTGTTACTCCTATTTAGGTACCTCTGGCATTCCACTGCGACAGCAGCCCATTGCAGGTGAGACTGCTATTATTTATCAGGCATCATAATGCACAGATCTATCTGCCATGTGGCCATTTACCACATGTACACATAATGTATGGTCCTGTCACAATATACAGGTCGGACTTGCAATGCATCACAATGGCTACTCATGTGCAACACTTGCAAACTATGTTAATCATTGACATGAATCCTCACAAACTGTCACTGCCAGATGTTGGACAGCTGTGCATACAATGGTGGAGGTGCTGTTCACTGTAGGGACATGTACTACAGATCAGAACTACACATGTGGGGAGTACAACTAGCACTACACAGTGAGCAGGAGTATGGCCAGCCCACAGGATTCACTGGTGTGGATCATAGCTCTGCTATGAATGTCACACAATGTGATGTGCTATCTTGATATGTCCATGACATCTAGTGGCCTGGCTGCAATAGTGCCTAACTATCCTGAAAAACATATCCCACATACCAAACATACCACCCTTTGTCTGCATAACCCTGTCGTCAGTGGAGCATATGACATCTATGGGTGTATGTCATATGGGATAACACAGACATGTGAAATAGATGCCCGCCACAATAATTTTGCCAACACATGTACACACATGGCCATGGAGGATGGCCAGAGACATGAAGCAACACACACAGTAGAAGTGATGTGCTTGTGTGTACACCCTGTCTTACAATGGCTACACATGGTCCAACTATGACCTTTGGGTAATGGTTATATTGCAGATGTGGAACACTAGACATCCTACAGACCTGTGCACATCTTGTGTAGGCATGACATCAATCCACCCCATAAGATGTGTTGAACATCTTGAGTGTGTCACGACATGACAGCAGTCATCTGTACAGTATCCACATCAGCCCACATATACAGTACATTCCCCTTGCTGATATCGGACATCAGTGTCATACTTGCTCCTCGTGTGTGTGTGTGTGTGTGTGTGTGTGTGTGTGTGTGTGTGTGTGTGTGTGTGTGTGTGTGTGTGTGGTACACAGATATCATGTGGGACATGGTGTACCGATGTGTTCGCCATATCTGGCCATAGTTGCAGGCAGCACCAATATGGTTGCAGATGTGCAGGGGTGTCATCCGTATACCCTTCAGTGACCTGTGTTACACATTCCACATCATGGTTTAGTGTGTATGCACCTCAGTGATGTGGGTCACATTCCACAGTATATATGTATTGTATCTGAACACAGTCATGGCAATGAACTGTGTCTGTAACTCACACTGTATAGCAATAGAGATGCCTCATGATTCCCTGCAATGGCCATGCACATCAGCTAAATGTGCAGGATATCTGTAGGGTGGACAGACAACACTGCATTGGGACACCATTACCCCACTGTATATTTGACAGGACACCATTGTGTTAAACATGTATGCATGTCATTGCACATGTCAGAAGATCACATGTCATACTGCATGTGACTGTCAAGGTCATATGCCACACATCAGGCAGATGTACTGTTAACCTGTGCTGGTCTTAATGTTGTAACACAGGGATGTATGCTGACTACTACTATGATTGTGTAATTTGCATGTCTTCTGCTATGACACATGCATGCTGTTGTATGCAACCCAGGGATGTATGATAACTACCACTATTATTGTCTGCGCTGCATGCCGTCTGCCGTATCACATACATGTTGCAAGCCTTCTGTCATATCACATGCATGTTGGGTGCCATAGCGTGTGTGTCTGTGTGTGTGTCTGTGTGTGTCTGTGTGTGTGTGTCTGTGTCTATTGTATAGATTGTAATGTACACTTCTTGTCTGCCCCTCACAGGTGATGTAGGTGCGTTTCCCTCCTGAGGTCCATCTGATGTTAGTGTCCCCACAGACTCTAGCAGTGATAATGAACATATGATTGAGGCAAAGGCAGGGTTGTCAGGGGCTGAATCTGTGCTATTGGTTGCCATTCCACCTATATCCCCCTCATCCCCGCACACAGATCCCATGCCTACACATACCCCATCACCAGTGGCCGTAGAGGAAGGACAGTTGGCGTGTGGTAGCTTGGAACCGGAAAGTGTGGGGGCTATGGAAGGTGTGCCTGCACACCATGGTATCAGCCAACTGACTGGTGGTGCCCCACGCAGGGACGTGACCAGTGCTGCTCATAGGAGGACCTCTGGCCAACATGCCCTTGCAAGACAGAGCGCAGCAGCCGATGTTACCAGACACATGTTTCAGGCTGTAATGGAGGCACAGGCATGTGCCAAAAGACACAACTGAGAAGATCAGAGGCTTCAGAGGGTTGCTGTCCATTCTTTAAACAACAACATCCAGGCAATGGTAAATGCTCAACAGCAGATTGCTGAAGCTTTGGATAGATGGTTGGGTGACATGGTTGGAGTCCTTGACCGTGGCATGACAATCCGCGAGAGTGAACTGTCTGTGTTGGAACATCTGGTAGGAGTGAGGCATCGGGCATGTTCACATATGCCTGCTACATCACCTGTTTCAGGTCTACATGAACAAGCTACCTCACATGTCCGCTCCCATAGTGGCGGTAGCAGCAGTGCAGCTGGTACTGTGCTGTCCACACCATGACACAGCAGGCCACATGCACGAGGCCCTGGATGGTCCCAACAGAGACACGGTTCCAGTGGAAGTGTATCATCAGACAGTACCAAATCTGGACCTCTACCTGGTAGTGCCCGTGCAACCCCTGGCAGGCACAGGTCACATGTCTGTGGCCGGACACAGTGAACTGTAAATCCTGGCCTGTACAGTCTGCAGCTGTCAATAATACCCCTGTGTAGGCCAGAAACATGCCAGAACTGTGTGCATACATGCACCCACACACCGGAAACATATGTAGGGCACCGCAACACACACATGCATAACATCCACACACACCCAATTAGATCAAAGGCTCTAGCTCACACACATGATGTCATCCAATGGTGCAGCCTAGGCCTCTGGCAGACATTATCACCCTGTGCATATGATGATGCCTGTGCGGCATCCCTGACATCCACACCATCGGTGCAGGGACATGCTCATATGGTCTAATGCACAGGATGAACAGACTAGGAAGATAAGTGTAGTTTACAATTGTTGAGTACTGTTGACAGGCAGCAGACATACCATGTACTACAGGTGTACAATGCATTTCATACTGTTAACAGTATGTGTCTTGTGTAACAACAGTAACTGCATGTTGGTCATGATGTTCTGCTTTCCTCCTTCAGGTCTAATTGCATGTGCAGGTGGATGTCAGTGTTTGCAGTCAGTGTCCCATATGTCAATGTGGACTACTTACAGGTATGTATGACTATACCAGTATGCACCATGTAGCTGCCACATAACAGTGAAAATGTCCCACGTTCCAAACATGTCTACTGATCCAAGTGCATGATAGCTGTGTATTAAGCTAGTGTGGCTACAGACGTGACAGCCATACTGCGTGACATCACAGGTACAGTTACATGGAGTGGTGAGGTAAGAGAGCGGTCTAGCTGATTACAAGGGTAGAGGCCAGTGGGAAGTGTGATGCCTCATTGGGAAGCAGTAATATACGTTCCCATGACAGGATAACACACAACTGCACCCACACACTCAGGTATTGACACACATGTATTCAGTGACACAGTAACACACCCACACACTCACAGATTCAGCGACACAGTAACACACACTCTCACACAATTGCTACTGTTGAGGTGAGGACCCCTGCCTATGTGCAAATCATCATTACAGTACTGTGCACCTACATGATGTGACACAGAGAATACACATGTACAGGTAATCAGTATGGCCTAAGATCGGGGACATCAACACGGATAGTAGATTGCATCGCCTGGATGGGGGAGGGGTCTTATCAGTTCAGTATGCATCCTCACTCCAGGGACCAGACAGCCATACACACACACACACACACACACACACACACACACACACACACACACACACACATGCACACACACTGTGGCATTCACTATTGAATACACCTTTGTCACGTACATACAGATACTTCACATGTGTGAGATACACGCCCCTGCCTATATCCTGCTTTCTACATTGCAGTCTGTACAGATATGTACACTAGTGTACAGGAGACTGAGTAACAATTGAGATGTATTGCACACCATACGTGACATATATGGATACACACGCAACCACATATGCCAGTACTGTGAATCAAACACTTGCCTAGCTCATGATATGTATGACAGACTTACAGCAGTATTGCATGCATTACAAAGTGTACTGACGCTTCTTTTGGCAACAGTGCTGATATATGTACATGGGACGTCTTAACTGTTGCAGGTGTCAAGTGATTTACCTTCTGTATCACCCTGACCGCTGTCTATCTTGTGTGTTATGTCCTTCAATTAACAAAACCATTGCTTACTGGTTACACAAGTTATTGTAGGACCGCTTGTGACACACCTGTGAGCTGTCCTCAGCAAACATCAATCTGCACAGATGCCCCACCACTAAGTTATTTCCACACATCTATCCATACCTGAGGTACATCTTTCCCTACATTCAGCATATCACCATATATAGTTGGCAATGCTGAGGCTGCATTGCAACAGCATGATGTACTAAGATACATGTCACCTGCATACATCAGCAACTGCACACGCATGGTATCTGAACTCACACCACTACATGTACATGTGTGTAGGTCCTACAATCCTGTCATTTGGGCATGTTTTTAGGCATTGCAATTGGTGGACATGTGTAATTACATACATGACACATGGACTGTTGTATGATATGATAGTTGTATTGGGTGACCGGTAGAGAGGGAATGTTACCTTTGTCAACATTGATATCACACCTTATGTACTGTTAGCATTCAGCAGCCATGGACCTACATTCCATGTGCATGTGTGTAATGGCTGTAGCCACCTGCCTGCACAAAGGATAACAACAGCTATGCTATTTACATGTATGTTGTGTGTGTGTGTGTGTGTGTGTGTGTGTGTGTGTGTGTGTGTGTGTGTGTGTGTGTGGCATGTACATATCCAGGGCAGGTACATGTATGTCATATCCAAGCATGAGGGTGTGTACTGGTGTACAGCAACAGTCATCTGCTAATGCTGTAAATAACAGAGGGACCCTGGTATGTGTACAGCTGACCAGGTTACAGACAGTGGCATCATTGCATTGCATAACAAATGATGCAACTGTGTCAGTACATGGGTACTCCCTACAGTTGATGTAGAGCTTGGTACAGTCCACTGGTCAAGGGTCATATGGTGGTGTGCTCTTATATGTCCTAAAACATGTATGGATGTGTGTTGGTGGTGTCTGAGGTTTACATCATAGAATGCAGTATTTGACACTGTGTCCTGCACCTGACTCATCTGTGATGCCTTTCGTGGGGGTACTGGCCAGGCCAGTACATGTGAGCGGCCTCTATGTATGTGGGGACACCACCACCTGGAGTACCTGTGTTATGGCCCACATGTCTGGTTCTGAAGTATATGGTGGTAGTGCTATTGTACACTACAGAGCCTTTAGCCAGGTGTTCCTCACTGCACAGATGTCAGTACTCCCCATTGTTGGATCTATAGTGAGCAGCTGTGATTATGGATGCAACACATCTAGCACTGGTTAGCATAAGCATACAATGCAGTTGTCCTCTAGGTGTCAGGGTGTTATCCTGTGTTTAGGACATTTGCCTTGGAATGGCACTATATGGGTGGATGCAACTTGTGTATTATCCCCACTCCCTTGAATCATGGATGCATGTGATATGTGTCAAAGGCCTGTCTACTGTCAGTCATGTCATCCCAGAATTACACACACTGGACAACCTCGTACTTAAAGCAGGACATTGGCTCATTGTGTTGGTCAAGCAGTTGCCACTCCTAGCAAGGCTCATTGTGTTGGTCAAGCAGTTTCCACTCCTAGCAAGACATCACTGTGAGTGGTGGTATTGTGCTTTGTATAGGAATGTACATCTAAGGTGACGGATAGCAGCAGACGTTGTGTAAAAGACCGGTGTCAGATATATGTAGAGCAGCATTCCTGCTAGCAATAACTACTAACACCAGAACCCATTACAATATGATCTTTACATCTTACTGTAATAGCATGGCCACTGTGGCCTTCCGTGTTTAGAATCAGAGTGCATCCCAGACAGTCCTGTGCTACTAAATGTATGAGCATGCCCAGTATAACCTTGTGTAGATGGACACATAGTACATTTTGAACAGCCCTGTGCTAATAAGTGTGTGAGCATGCCTAGTGGCACCTTGTGTCAGTTATGTGCCTCTGTGTATGGGCATGGCCATTGTAACCCTGTATAGTGATAGTAGTCATCCATTCCACAGATGGGCATACTCCAGGTCAAGATGGATTCCTACTTTAAACACACAGGTTCACAGGTATGTACATCTTAACTGCCAGCATCCCTGTTGATGTCCGCATTCCTAGAAGGTCATAATGACAGCCTTGAAATGTGTAGTCTGTGTGGCATGCCTTGTAACTGTGTAGTATTGTAATAGTGATCTGTAGAAAAGCAGGTGTTCTGTTCCCACCACTAGTGTGTGTGTTTGTCCCCATCTGCTTGAAGACTGAATAATGCTTTTAGACTGCTCACACTCCATACAATTCTTATACCCACCTTTGGCAAGGCTGATGATGTCACCCACCTACAAATACACCTCTGGGAGTGCTGTGCCCCAGAAATCTCAGTAGTGCATTCTGTAACTGCGTAATGCTGTAGTGTAATAAAGTAGTTAGGTCGGTGTTCTAATCCCGGACTTGCCAAGTGTGTGTTTGTCCCTGTCTGCCTGAGGACTGAATAATGCTTTTAGACTGCTCACACTCCATACAATTCTTATACCCACCTTTGGCAAGGCTGATGATGTCAACCACCTACAAATACACCTCTGGGAGTGCTGTGTCCCAGTAATCTTGGTAGTGTGTTCTGTAACAGCTTAATGCTGTAGTGTAATAAAGTAGTTAGGTCGGTGTTCTAATCCCAGGCTTGTCAAGTATGTGTGTGTGTGTGTGTTTGTTTCTGTCTGCCTGAGGACTGAAAAATGCTTTTAGACTGTTCACACTTCATACAATTCTTATACCCAATTTTGGCAAGGCTGATGATGTCACTCAACTACAAATACACCTCTGGGAGTGCCATGTCCCAGTAATCTCTGTAGCGCGTTTTGTAACTGCATGATGCTGTAGTGTAATAAAGTAGTTAGGTTGGTGTTTTAATCCCAGGCTTGCCAAGTGTGTGTGTGTGTTTGTCCCCGTCTGCCTGAAGATTGAATAATGCTTTTAGACTGCTCACACTCCATACAATTCTTATACCCACCTTTGGCAAGGCCGATGATGTCACCCACCTACAAATACACCTCTGGGAGTGCTGTGTCCCAGTAATCTCGGTAGCGCTTTCTGTAACTGTGTAATGCTGTAGTGTAATAAAGTAATTCGGTCGGTGTTCTAATCCCCCAGGCTTGCCAAGTGTGTGTGTTTGTCCCCATCTGCATGAGGACTGAATAATGCTTTTAGACTTCTCACACTCCATACCATTCCAAACCCACCTTTGGCAAGCCTGATGATGTCACCCACCTAGAAATACACCTCTGGGAGTACTATGACCCAGTAAACTGGGTAGCGCATTCTGTAACTGCGTAATGCTGTAGTGTGCTAAAGTACTTAGGTCGGTGTTCTAATCCCAGAAATGCCAAGTGTGTGTGTCTACCTGCGTGAGACAAGTACAGTGCTTTGTAGAGTATGTACTCTCTGTACAAATCACATGACCACCTTTGTCATTCCTGCTGTTGCCCCCCACCTAGGGATACATTGGTAGGCATGCTGCAACCCAGTATTCACCATATCACATGCCTTAAAAGCATACTGCTGCAGTGTGATACAGTAGGTAGGGATTTGTATACAGGACATGGCAAGTGTGTGTTTGTCTGTCAGAGCCTGTGTAGAGGTGTCTGTGAGTGTCTTACCATTGGACATGTTGAGGAGTAGATTTTGTAGTTTTTCTATATGGTGTCTGTCTTATGACACATTGGCCACCTCACGAGGAGTACAGCTGTCAGTCAGCCATGGGACTGTGTTGGCAAGCCATACCCCTACATCTGGCAAAAGGCCTGGTGAACAAAGTATGCAACCCTACTTCTACCCGTTATATGTCCCGCACCCATGAGCCATGCACAAACAAACTTGCCTAGGATATCCCACTATGTTGCTAGTACCATGCACATTGATGACAGATAGTAGGCATGGTGTGATTGCAGTGGCCTGCAGAGGACATGGCACCCTGTACAGTGGTACAATAGGCACATATATGCGGACATTGCGCCCTCACTATGTTCCACACTGGATGCCTGCAACATATGTGGTGCCATCAAATGTAATCCACAGAGACAATACAATGCTGTACGCATGTGCCCTGTATGGACCCATGCCACTGACACCACGGAATACCTGTATCATACTATCAAGGCAAGTGCAGGGTCGACCTGCTCATTATAAGCAGGTTTTGCCACACCAGGCCAGTTTTGGCATATCAGGGATAACAGGCTGTGTACACAACATGTGCCTGCCAAACCAGGTACACCTGTACATGTCACTGTACAGTATTGTGGGACATGCACATCCCAGGCAATGTCCATGTGAAGGACTATCAAACACAGACATGGCATGCATTGCAAAGCTATGGCCATACATATTGGTAACCAGGATGTCAGGGTAGATAATGCAGTACCCATCTGTGTGGGACATTGCAAACACTACACCCCTGCACTGCACACCATTGTCGGGTGATGCAATGCCAAAGATTACCCCTCACCCAGCCTTGTACAGCCATCTTGCACAGCCAACCACTACACACCCATGAAGCAATGCATACATGCATGCCAGTACTGGCACCTTGTGTCTGCGTGTGGGTTATGATGCTCCCAACCACAGTCACTCCCAGTATAACCCTCATTGGCATACCAACAGATGTCAAACACTTTCACATGCCCTAGCCCATAGAACCTGCAGATATTCCCTGTGGTGCATGTAGTCCTGTACATTACTGCAGTGTGGCAAACTAAGTAGTTAGGTTGTGTATTTGTGGCCCTGGCAAAGAGTGCCAATGCATATCCATTAGAGAGTGTAGTTGTGGTGACAATGGTATCCGTTCACATGGACAGCCATGTGTGCCACAACTAATGTATGTCTACTATATCTCTGTTGCAGATGTCACTCACCTACACACATATATGTTCTTACAGCACAGCAACATGTCGCCTTTG
Organism: Protopterus annectens; assembly: GCF_019279795.1. Taxonomy (NCBI): domain Eukaryota; kingdom Metazoa; phylum Chordata; order Ceratodontiformes; family Protopteridae; genus Protopterus; species Protopterus annectens. The sequence goes on from NC_056733.1 coordinate 1,517,816,255, forward strand.
TGGCACATGCAGTAACTTCATGCACATGTAATAGTAATGAGTAGTCAGTCAGGGGGTTGACCGCTGTACTGTTAGGCATGTGGCAAATGATGTTTAGGGTTAAGTCTCCAAGCCCTTCCCTGGTGTACTCTGCCTGTCCCACCCACACACTCTGGTGGATGTGAAGGAGTACACCTGCTCTGCAGTAGCATGTGTATTGTAAGTGATGGACATGGTCAGGTGATGGCTTCTGCACCTATTGCAGTCCTCCTCTAGCTGATTGCATGTGGAACAGCTGTGATGGTGTTCCCATAGCCATTCGCATGATAAACACAGTACACTATCTAGGGAAAACATGTTGGTATTTGGCCATGACAGTCACTATGAGTGGTACCTGGATGTGGTGTTCTGACACGGCATCACAGATGATATCTGGATGTACCTCAAACATTATACACAGTGGGAAATAGCCTAAAGACAGGATAGTGATGTGCCACACATGACTACAGCATATAAGTGTAGCTATGCTGCATTGAGACTACTGCCTGTTTAACATGTGTGTGGTAATGGTTATTCTGCATGTTTTAATACAGACATGACAGTACTCTGTTCATGAGGGACCCCCATTTGTAGGGCCATCTGTGAAATGGTCAGTGTGTGCAACCATTTGTTTCCTATGTTACACACTGAACACACATATGTGCACAGCAGAAGCATAGTGTGAGGATTGCAGACAGTACATGATGATAGGGATGTGTTACTGTCATCGCTTCCCTTACTGGACATGTGTCACATGAAACAGTGGTTTGACAGATACTGTCTGGGGTTCCCAGTGACAAGCCAATAATGGGCAACTGTTCATAGCTGTGGTCACACGTCTACTACACATTGTACAGATTGCATGCAGTATATATGCATGTGTTGTACTCCCTCAGCAAATGTATACCATCTGTTGTGTTGGGTTGATGGTGATATATATGCATACTGTTGTAGGTAATCCTGTATGGTGTTGTCTATCACTAAGCCATATGTGGGTTTAAACTGCAACACCATAGGCTGAATGGGTTGGGAGGTCCTGGAAGAACCTCCTGTCCCACTTCAGCTGATCACAGTGTACTGTGTTTATCACAGGGCACTAGCACATCTGGGGCCCAGCCTTGGACATCAACCTTTGTTGGCTCTGCACCACCTTCTGGTGGTAGCACCACTGAGGATGGAGCATGTCCCCCCTGTGAGCAGGACCAGACAGGTACATGTCTGCTGTTGTGCGGTCCCAGACATGTTGCATTGGGGGCTCACTAAGGGGTTCCAAAGCCAGATACGCAAGCTCAAGGGTGGAGTGTCACATTTGCAGGGTGATGCTGCCCCTCCTGACAACCCCCAGCACTGCCTCCTTTGCAGCTGTTTAGGTGCAGTGGCGGCTGCCCATGGCTGGGGACCTCCATTCCACTGTTCCCATGGGCTTGTGAATGCTGAACACCCATCCCCGTCCAGGGTGCATCTCCCCACATGTGTCATATACCAGTCCTGTATGCTATCTTTTCTGTGGTCCTACTCTACCTATCCTCCACGACCTACACTCCTTCCCCTACATACAACCCTCACCTACGGAAACATAAGGCAAATCGGCTCCTAGGACAACAACTGCCCTATACATAGCTGTCCATTTCACACACATGCCCACTGGACACATGTAACCCTTGTAATATGCATCACAACATACTCCTGTTATCCTTACCCCTGTCCCTCAGGTGCACGATCCTGGTATGCACATCACTCCTAAATGGTCCAGGTACACATGATGAGGATGACCCCATTGTACACACAACACTACCGGACCCTCTATGGTTACCCCATTTACCTTTATCATGATGATGATGTTGCACACAGTACCTTGCAAGAGTACTGTTCACACATAATGATTGGACAGGTACTGTTGTGTTAATGTACATTACATGCACAAAGTGATGTATACGGCCAATGTACAACTATTTGCGTGTATGAATGACACATGTCTGTCTGAGGGAGTCTTGAGATCACATAGAACAACATCACTACATAATACAGGCATCGCTGGTGTTTCCCATTTCATTCATTTGTAATGCTTTGTTGCCACATGGTATGTTCCTGATATATCTCTATATATGTATGTACCTATATGCTGGACATAAACACTCACATATACATCTACAGGATGGGATACATTCCTATACTGCTGAATGACTGTGCTGTATGATATTTTTGTGGTACTGTCCTTTGTCTGTATATCTGCCATGGTGTATTGGTAATTCACATTAGCTGTGTGTGCAGGGTCCTGGCTCCGACCCTTGCAGAGGACATTTATTTGGTTGCTGGGCAGAACAAGGCCATTGGAAATGGAGGGAGTAAGGCACATTAAAGCAGTTGGGAGTGGGTGTGCATGGGTTTGTGTGGTGTTAAGCACTGCTGACCTCTGGTTACAGCTTCTTACACTCAGTTAGCCTCTACATTGCTTTACCAGTGCAATACTCGCATACTGGTAGCCAAACACACTTAAACCTGCTCGCTCCCACACTTGCAAATGCACTGACATTGGTGCTTGCATCTGTCACTCGCACCCCTGGGTGGGAGCGAGGACCACAATATTACCTTGTGATGCCTATTACATTGGACTACATGACTACAGAATCGGGAATGGCTGCCCATTAGGCAACGGCATGGCGTTCGACTGTACAGAAGCAGCAGCCTGTCCAGTGAATTAATTATATTTGTGTGCTCCTCATACAATCTGCTCCCATCTGGCTGATACATGGGTACCAAGACTCTTCAATACAGATAACTAATTGGGTTTTGGGAGCCACATCCGTTGGCCGAGTCATGCTACCGCATACCTATTATACGTTGGCCACCTTTTCAATTGACCAAGGTGGGACTTTAGGCTAACACCTGTCCCACTTTGTGAGGGACAGTCCCTCTTTAGGCAGTTGTGTTCTGGGAAAATAATCAAGACATAGCAAGTATCCTGAGATTACAGGACAATATTATATCCTAGGTTTCTTTTATAGTTGCATAAAACATTTATTTTATATATGAAACTTATATGGGCCGGATTCATGATGGCTTGCACGGAGTCTAAGAGTAGAGTAAGACTCCATGCAGCCATCATGTCCGATGAGCGAACCAAGAACAGCCTGCAGGGGCGTACAAGAGAGCTCCTAAAACGGCTCCTACACGGACAGGACCGGGTCATGCAAATTACCTCAATTGCAGCTGAAAGGCATGCAAATGAGGTAGATTTGCAATACAGGAAACCCGAACCTGTCCGAGTAAGAGCAGTGTTATTTGCAGAAATGTACTCAGTTGACAACTGAGTACCGTTCTGCAAATAGCAAAACGGAGCCGTGACAGCTCCAAATAAAGGTTGCATCCAGTAGAGGAAGCATGCCAATGGCCAAATATACGGCCATTGGCAATGTTTCCCAATGCAATATGAAAATAAAAATAATTATTTTTTTCTCCGATTTCCGATGTTTAAGCATAGCGCAGTGCCATGCAAACGGACTGCACTCTAAAAACCAGAAAAATCAAAATTTAAACCCAAAAATGTGGATTTTATTTAAATTTTTAATTTACAATGCAAGGGAATGGCAGGCTGAAGACAACATGGCCACCGAGTAGAGGATGCTAAGGAGGGAAGCACAGTCTAAGAGATGTAACCAATCATTAGTAGGCAATCCTATGCAAAGGAGGGTTAGGATAGTGAATCACAGGTGTACATAGCAAATGAGCACAGTCAGTCAGTGGAGTGTAGGAGTAGGATAAGGGGAGTAACAGAGTAGAAGATAGGTGACATCACGAGTGGGGTATGTATGAAAGAAGGGAAGCTCATTAGAGCAGAGTGGCATGTGTCAGCTGTCATTTACACATCATTGAAAGAGGTGTGTCAACAGGTAGGGTAGGTAAAGGCAAGAAATGGAAGGTGTATGCCATGAATAACACCAAAGTATCTTGCTGAGCGTGTATGCGAGTGTGTGCGCACCTGTAAACCCGAGTAAGACAGTGTGCGTGCGTGTAAGCATGAGTGCGTGTGTTTAAGCCGGAGTAAGCATGTATAAGGCAGTTTAAAGTGTTGTAAGCGCGTTTGCGCTGGTGTGCGCGCATTTTAACCTGAATAAGCAAGTTGTAGTCTGTGTAAGCATGTGTGCGCACATGTGAGCTGCTGTGAGCATGTTTGCGCTTGTGTGCTCGGCGCTGCCTCCCGAGGAAACAGAAAAGAAATAGGAAGCACAACAAGTAGTAGGAAGTTACCAGGGAGTACTAGCAGAGCTAGCAGGTGAAAACAATCAGAATCAGGCAATTACACAGGCAGCACACTAGCCCAGCCCAGCCTAGCACCTAAAACTCTGCAAACAACAGTCCATTATGTTTCTCACAAGAGACACTGCAGTAAGCTAATAGAAGTGAAAACTGAAAAAGCAAAGAAATGTTAGGTGCTGCCTTTGCTGTTATAAGGCAACATATGCAACATGCTGAGGGTGGTGACAATGGAAATGCTGCTGGACAACCCACAGTGAGGAGACGGAGAAGAGTGTACAGGCCCAGGGTAACCTACCAGGGGCTACATGAGCTGGAGATAGTGGAGCGCTATAGAGTGGACAGAGACCTCCTGCAGCAAATTGTTGAGCTGTGCAGGCCATGCCTCGCACACAGAACCAACAGAGGGGCACCCATCCCAGTGGAAACTAAGGTATGTGTTGGCCTAAGAATATTAGCAACAGGTACCTTCCAGAGAACAACTGGTGATATGATGGGGATATCACAGGCATCAGCATCCAGGGTACTGCACCAGTTCCTGGATGCTATGTCAGCACATGTCGATGATCATGTATATTTCCCCAATTCCCGTGAGGTATTGGCCAGCAATATGCGTCTCTTCCAGCAAATAGCAGAATACCCTGAGGTAGTGGGTGCAATAGACTGCACGCACATACGTATCAAAGCACCAGCTGGCGAGCGGGGTAGGGTCTACTTCAACCGCAAGGGCTTCCCCTCCATCAACTGCCAGGTCATGTGTGATGCCCAGGGCATAATACTAAATGTGTGTGCTGGCTGTCCTGGAAGCTACCATGATTCCCATATCTGGCATCTGATGCAGCTGTACCAGACATTTGCCAATGGGGACATCCCACATGGTCACCTAGTGGGGGATGCTGGCTATGCACTGGAGCCGTGGCTGATGACACCCATCAGAAACGCACACACACCTGAACAGGAATGCCATAATGAGGCACACGCACAAACACGAAATGTAATTGAGCGTGTGTTTGGGCTGCTCAAGTCATGGTTCCAGTGCCTGGACACATCTGGCATAGCCTTGCAGTACTCACCAACTACATGTAACCAAATTGTCATGGTATGTACTATGCTACATAATATGATCCTGCAAAAACAGCTGCAGCAGGACCAGCATAGCCCTGGGACAAACAGCCCCCCACCATTGCCAAGGTCATCACAGGCAGAGCATGACTTGGAGGAGGAACAGCCTGAGCCTGCCCCAGTAGGCAGAAGAAGGCGTGCCCAGTATGCTTTGGCCTTGGCAAAGAGGCAACGCATAGCACATACACTGGCTCAGTAGGAACTCCGGAAATTATACCTCTCTCTGACTCGCACATATAGTAAAATGGATGCCTAAGTTGACACTACCTGCTTTCAAACATGTACAGGGAGTGTAGTATGTGCATCCGACATAGGCAGCCCTGCAGCACCACCTGAGGCATGATTGCCATGTGTTAAGCAATTTAAGGCAGTGCTAAACAGCATTTACCACCATGTAGTATATGCAAACAGAATCGCACACACCAACTAGTATAACTGTGGTCAATGTCGAGTAATATTGGGCAATGTCCAGCAAAGTTGGTGAATATACAGCAATGTCGGACAAGCCTGGTCTAAGTAGGGCATAGCTGAACAAAAGCCAACATGCTCATATTTGCTTAACTGGCCCTTAAGCTGTCTGGTCTGCTCAGTATGAAAATATAAAGCAGTGATGGGCCTCGAACCCAGGATACTGTGCACTATAGTTAAAGTACTGAACCACTAAACCATGACAGTATTGCAGTGGTCAGTCGGTATGAAGGAATGTTGATAAGACTATGCAAAGTATCTCATGGAAACCCTGCAGGCACAGCATAATCCCCATTGAGTTATGACACAGAGGTGAGTCCTGCAGTAAGAACAGAACTTGACTTCCAACACACACAGTATAAATGTTAATATTGGTCATGTTCACACACATCCACAAATGTAGTGGACTTCAGATTGCAACATACTGAAAGGTCACACTGGGCATGCTCACACACTTGAATAAATGAGACATGTATCAGGCAACAAAACATGGAAAGCCTGAACTGGGCATGCTCACACACTTAGGCCATGTCTGAGTACAGCAGTGGGCCACACATATCTTGCAGTTGCATGTGTTAACCCAGGAATCTCTCCCTATCCAGCAATCCACCCTGTGCACACTGTTACATGACAACAGACACATATATAATATAGTGGAACCCTGTCATGATCAAACATGTTCTGCAGATACCTAAGTTGTTCATAGAAACTGGGAAAGCAAAGACGATAAAGACCTGCAAACAGTATCAGCAATACATATTGTGCATCCCGAACATAAGCATAGGTTCAGAGGTCAATACAAGGCTATCTGCCCTAGGGCATGTACAAGCCTAGCCAGAGTGTGTTTGGCTTTTGCAACCCTGTCAGATTACTACACTGTGCCAGTGAATAGTAGGTCACACAAGATAGCCCATGTACGTTTAGGCTAGTGTGCCTCTTTCTAGCAGGGACACAGAAGATATCCCAGGGGTAAACATACGATCACATATACAGCCATCAAGATGTCCCCTGTAGGTGGTCAGTGGGTGGCTCTGCCTATATGAAACTGTGATCACAATCCGGAGAGAGTGGAGGCCCTAGGATAAGAATCTGTCCCTCCAGCATGTCCTATTAACATCTGTGCTGAGGTATATGTCCCTGGAGTGTGTAGCTACAAGGGAGTCGGATATCCTGAGGTGGAGCATGTCCAGTAATTCTGGGTTGGGTATTACTGTAAACAACAGGCACACATCATATACGAGTAGGTGGTAAGCGACTGAGTAGAGCTGGAGTTACTGCATCCGAACTGTGCAGGTCGTCCTTGTGAGTCCCTACATCTGCTTGGTGAGGAACTTCTGTGGTCAGTACAGTTGCTGCAGGTGTTGGGTAAGGCACACCCCAAAGGTGGCATTGTAACCAAGCATGGTTGTGATGAGTATAGGGGCACAATGACCTCACTCGATCTAGATGTGAAACCATATGGGATAAGGTGGCTTATATAGAAGGTCTGTCCAACCACTTTGGCAACATGAATGTCAAAGGCGACAGTACAAACAAGTCATGTCCCCAATCACCTAACAACTCCTACTGTATGTAATGGAGTACTACCTATGTGGTAATGTGTGGGCATGTTGTTATTCCCAAAGGGGATGACTATGCAACTAATAGCATTTAGCTGTAGGCCATGGCTCAGGCATCAGTCATCCAGCTCTGTGAGAACCTGTTGGAGTATGCATGTGGCAGCTGGAGAGTTGATTATGGCACACAGTTTGCAGTCAAGTGCGAACAAGGTCAGCCATATTCCCCCTGTGGTAGCCTGTACTTCAGACAAATATATACTGAACAAGAGAGGTCCCAGGACCAAGCCGTGTGGGATGCCACGTGTAACTGGTGTATAGTCAGACATGGCACCTGCAATTCTGACCATGTGTGTGCTATCCCTGATCCAGGTAGCAATCCATCATGTGAGATATGTGTCCATATCGATGCTGGTGAACCTATGCATAATGGCCCAGTGGGTTATTGTGTGGAAGGGTTTTGCAAGGTTCAGGTAGGCTGCGTGTACAACTGACCCTATGTTGATGGACCTGTTAACTTTCTAAAGAATACAAACATGTTCAAGAGGCAAGATCTGCCCACAGCAACACTGAAATGTGTAGGACACAGTGTCTGTAGCTTCCCGATGTCTATGTGTAAGAGTCTCATGACAATACGCTCCATAGCTTTGCAGAGCAGGCTAGGTAGGTTTATAGGGCAATATTGCCTGTGGTCTGTTGTGGCACCAACTCTGTGGAGTGGGACCACTGTCGCTGTATGCCATTCCATGGGTACATATCCTGTAGTAACTCCGATATTGCACAGTGATGTAATGTGAGGGCTACGACTGTCATGAAGCTTGTGTAAGATGCAGGCCGGGACACCATCTGGTCCCATTGATGCTGTAATGTATGCTTTGGGGAGGGCAGCACTCACCTGTTACTGTGTGATGTCAGGGAGGTTACACACTGTTGGGATGGATAGTTGCTCCCTAGGGGGGATGGGGGGGAGACATCTGCACTGAACCTGTTTGCCAGGATGTTGGCTATGCCAGTGGGTTCAGGGTAAGTTTAGTCAGTATGCAGTAACTCACAGCATATCAGTGAGTGTCCCCCCGGGTTGCTGACATAACTGAAGAAGGCCTTGTGATAGTCCTACGTGTCTGGTGCAATTGTCCGTGAGAAGCAGCCCTTAGATAAGTACATGAGTGATCGTAGTTGTCTGCTAGTACAGATCACAGATGCTTTCCCCATCTGTGATTGTGCTCTATCATGTAGTAGCTTCCTCCTGACATTGTACAGCTTATTAATGGCTGGGGTCTACCAGACAGGTCCCCTGCCATTGGAGGAGTGAGTCCTGTTGTTATTTGGGATAGCACAATCCATGCAGTCCACTAGGTGTCCATAGAATGTGTATGTAAAGGATTCAGCAGTCAGAGCTGTATTTGCCATTGTCTCAGGGTCTCTGAAGGATACCACCTTGCTTTGTTGAAGTGAGAGGTTGGCTCATAAGAAGTTTGTCAAGATTACCCAGGATGGGTGTGTGGAGTGTATATGTATGCCCAGTGAGATATATGTATGTTCTGACCTTACCAATGAGGGGTATATCGCTGGTGTGGAACATGGAGTCCCCATGTTGGTGATGAGCAGGTCCAATATGTATTCCCCCTTGTGGCTGTGGTGACTGGTTGTGCCATAGCATATGAATTTACAAATTGTAGCAACTGTAGGGTGAGGGTGTTGGGGCTTGAGTAGTATCCCCTGTCAATATGTGTGTATCTGAATTCACCCAATATAATGGTGTTTGTGGAGACCTTCATATTCTCCACTGTTCCCAGGAAAGCTGAGTGTTGTTCCTGAGTATGGGAGGGTGGCCTGTAGCAGGCAACAAACTGAAAGGCAGGTTTGCACAATGGTAGTTGTATATGTATGGTCTGTGATGCTTAGTGCAGTGCTACTAACCCGGAGGTGTGTGTATCTGTGATGTATATGGATACTCCCCCTAGTTATGTTGTCTGTTCCAAGTCCTGTGGTCAGAAAGCATGGTATGAAACATAACCTGGTAGTGCTGGTGTGCATATGTGAACCTGAACTACGCATACAAAAATACATTTCCTATGCTGGGCACTGCTTACACCCGTACAGGTGCACTCGCCTCTGCTTACTGTGTGTTACATATGTTTACTGCCGCTTATTTGTGCGTATTTGTTCATAGGTTCATAGGTTCATAGGTTCATACTAGGCTATCTGCCCTAGGGCATTTATAAGCCTAGCCAGAGTGTGTTTGGCTTTCGCCACCCATTTTAAATTAATTTTGCTATGCCCTTTTTCGAGGTTAGTATACTGTGCCTCTGTCTAACAGTATACCAAGAAAATCAAAAACACCAACTTAGAAATCAGATGAACCAAACCTCGGAGTGCTCCACAAACTACTGAAACACCGAATACAGTGCTTAAATCATCCACTGTTAAACTAGTAATCCAGAACTGAGTTTGCTGCTATTTGCAAACTTCTTCAGAATTGCCACAGAAGTGATACCCGGGGTAAACCTATGATCTCCCATCCACTCATCAAGATTCCTCTTGAAGAGAGTCAATGAGGGGACTCTGCCTAACCTGGACTGGGATTTTATTCCAGAGTGAAGGGAGCCTCTGGGTTATGAATCTTTCCCTCCAGCATGTCCTATTTATTTCAGTGCTGAGGTTCAAGTCTCTCGAGCGTGTAGCTCGATGGGATTTGGATTTTCTGAGGTGCAGCATGTCCATTATTTCTGGGTTGGACATGGCTTTATACGTCAGGCACAGATTGCCTCTGAGCAGGCGGTATGCCACTGAGTAGAGCTGGAGTTTCTTTAACCGGGCAGCATATGGCATCTGTTTGAGCCCTTTGATTCTCTTGGTGAGGTACTTTTGGGGTCTTTCCAGTTGCTGCAGGTGTCTGGTAAGGTACAGCCCAAAAGGGGCATTGTACTCAATTATGGGCCTGATGAGGGATGAGTAAAGAGGCATGATGACCTCTCCTGATCTAGATGTGAATCTCTTCATGATTAGGTGGGCTATATAAAATGTTTTTCTAACCACTTTGGCCACGTGGTTGTCAAATGAGAGATTGCTATCAACTTGGGTCCCCAGGTCCCTAATTATGTCTTCTGTACTTAATGGATTACCACCTATGTGGTAATTTGTGGGCACTTTGTTTTTGCCAAAGGGGATGACTATACACTTTTTGGCATTTAGCTTGAGGCCATGGCTCTGGCACCAGTTGTCTGTTTCTATGAGGCCCTTTTGGAGGATGCTTGTGTTGGCTGGAGAGTTGATTATGGCGCCCAGTTTGCAGTCAACTGCTAACTTGGTCAGCCACAGTCCTTCCGTGTTGGCCTGTACCTCCGAGAAATATATACCAAGCAAGAGAGGTCCCAGGACGGAGCCTTGTGGGATGCCACTTGTAACTGGTTTGGAGTCTGACATGGCTCCAGCAATTCTAACCATGTGGGTTCTGTCCTTGAGCCAGTTTGCAACCCATCTAGTGACATAGGGGTTTATATTTAAGCTGGTGAGCTTATCTATAATGCCCGAGTGGGGTATTGTATCGAAGGCTTTTGCACGGTCCTGGTAGGCTGTGTGGACCACCTTCCCCTCGTCAATGGCCTTGGTGACTGTTTCAAAGAAATCGACCAGGTTTAAGAGGCAGGATCTGCCCTTAACAAAGCCAAACTGGGTAGGATCCAGTGTCTGTAGGTCCCCAATATCTTTATTTATGAGGTCCATGATGATCCTTTCCATAGTTTTGCAGACCAAGCTAGTCAGGCTTATGGGGCGATAGTTTCCAGGATCCGTTGAGGCACCACCTTTGTGGAGAGGGACCACTGTTGCTGTACGCCACTCTTTGGGTACATATCCTGTAGTAAGGCTGAGATTGAACAGTAGTTTTATGTTTGGGTTTAACTCTTCTTAGAGTTCATGTAGGACACAGCCCAGGACACCGTCTGGTCCCATTGATGCTGTGTTTTTTGCTTTGGAGAGGGCGGCTCTTACCTGAGCATCTGAGATTTCAGGGGGGCAGCACTCTGCTGGGATAGATATTTGCCCTTTTGTTGGGGAGAGGGGGGAGAAGTTTACGCTGAACCTGTCAGCTAGGATGTCGGCAATGTCTGTGGGTTCGATGTATCTTTTGTCATTTTGGAGTAATTCTGAGCATATCTGGGGATTCCCACCCAGGTTCCTAACATAACCAAAGAAAGCCTTGTGATTATTCTTAGTGTCCTGTGCAATTTTTCTCTCGAAGCTGGCCTTAGACGATTTTATGAGTGCCCGTAGTTTTTTGCTAATACTGATCAGAGATGCCTTCCCTTTTTGGGATTTTGCTCTATCGTGTAGTAGCGTCCGCCTTCTATTGTATAGTTTGTTTATGGCTGGGGTCCACCAGATAGGACTTCTGCCTTTGGAGGATTGGGTCTTGGTTTTATTTGCGATTGCATGATCCATGCATTCCTGAAGGTGTTCATAGAATGCATTTATAAAGGATTCTGCGTTCTGGGCCATATTTTCCACAGGCTCAGGGGCTTTGAAGGATTCCACCTCGGTTTTGAGGAGTGTGAAATTTGCTTTAGAGAAGTTTTTCACTGTGGTTTTCTGGGCAGGGGGTGGGGTCAGGATGTGAATATCCAGTGAGATTAGTTTATGGTCTGATCTTACCAGTGAGGGATACACTTCTGGTCTGGAGCATAGAGTCCCCATGTTGGTGATGATCAGGTCCAGTATGTTTTCTCCTCTTGTGGGAGTGGTAACAAGTTGTTCCATAGCATTTGAGTTTATAAATTCTAGGAACCTTTGGGCTAGGGTGATGGAGCTAGAGTAATGCTCCCAGTCTATGTTTGGGTAGTTGAAGTCGTCCAATATAATGGTGTTTGGAGAGACCTTCATATTTTCCAGTGTTCTCAGGAAGGCCGAGTGGGGTTCCTGGGTTTGGGAGGGTGGTCTGTAGCAGGCTATAAACTGGAAGGCAGTTTTACCCACTGTTAGTTGCACATGGATAGTCTCTGATGCTTCGTGCTGTGCCACCAACCTGGAGGTGTGGGTATCTTTGACGAATATTGATACTCCCCCTCCTTTTGTGGTTCGGTCCAAGTTTTGGGGCCGAAAAGCATGGTATGAGGTATAACCTGGTAGTGCTGGGGTGCTCTCGGGAGCCTTGAACCAGGTTTCTGTTACTGCACAGATATCGATGTTCTCCATGCTAAGAAGAGTTTTGAGTGTGTGCATCTTGAGGTTTAGACTTCTGGCGTTGAGTAGCATTACTCTTAGTTTCTTATCCCTTGTGATACCTATGGAGGTGGGTTTGTCTTTTGAGCCTTGCCTAAAAAAGGCACTATGGGAGAAGCAAGAGTCTTTGCCAATATCCGAAAGCCCAGGGGTGACAGGTGCAAGCCGTCCCTAGTGAAGCATCGTGGCTTGTCGAGCATGTCATCCAATGCTGACAGGCATTGGATCCCCTTTGAATGACACCAATACTTAAGCCAATTGTTGAAATTGATCATCTTGTCTTCATATTGTGGCATCATTCTTGGTGAGGGTAAGATGCTACTCAAGGTCAGGGTCATACCGGCCTGGGCTACATGCTCAGAGAGCTCCTCTATGTCTCTTTTCATTTAGTCCAGGGAGGTACGTCTCAGGTCATTCACACCAGCATGGACAATGACCGAGTCATATTTGTACTTGCCTTGGAGTGACCTGAGTTATATATATTAAATTTGTACATACAAAAATACATTTCCTATGCTGGGCGCTGCTTACACCTGCACAGGTGCACTCACCTATGCTTACTGTGCATTACATATGTTTACTGCCGCTTATTTGTGCTTACTTGTACCTTATTCATTATGACAGTACCACTTTGATTGAAGGGATCTGGTTAATAGTCCCATGTGATACACATGTTCACTTTTACATGTTTTAATGCCGGCTTTACAGCAGAGTGACATTCATTCCTCAAGGAAAATATATGTGCTATAGTCGAACTTGAACCGTGAATACCTGTTTGTTAGGCGGATGCTCTAACCACTACACTATTGGTGATCTGCTTCATTTATATGTATACCCATGGTCGAACACACGCCTCAACACTTCAGTTACACAGCAGGCATCTATTTCCCTGTTGGGAAAACTGCACTACTACACATGCGCCATTCCCTACTGCTCTGGACCTGTGCTGCATGTTGACTCAGTCTGAGTATATTCAGACCTCCAAAGCCTATAGTTCTGGCACATATGTGTGTTTGATTGCCAGGGTGTTCATGTGGTCATCTGGGTTTAGGCTTGTCTGACTGGGGACCGGGCCAGCCCTGTACCCGTTTGAAAGTCAGATTTAACACGTGGACAAGGTTACTCCCACTTTTAGCATCCTAACAGTGGTTAGAGATGGAGGGATTTTGGCCACCTTTGGCCAGCTTGATATGTCAGCACTAGATAATATGGGTATTGCGCTGTTTTCCTTTGCATTCATTATGAATACTTTCTTGTTCACATGTCCGTTCTGTCTATATATATATATATATATATATATATATATATATATATATATATATGTATATATATTTATATATATATCTATATATATATATATATATATATATATATATATATTTATATATATATATGTATATATTTATATATCTATCTATCTATCTATATATATATATAGGTTCATAGGTTCATACTAGGATATCTGCCCTAGGGCATTTATAAGCCTAGCAGGAGTGTGTTTGGCTTTCGCCACCCATTTTAAATTAATTTTGCTATGCCCTTTTTCGAGGTTAGTATACTGTGCCTCTGTCTAACAGTGACACAAAAGTGATACCCGGGCTAAACCTATGACCTCCCATCCACTCATCAAGATTCCTCTTGAAGAAAGTCAATGAGGGACTCTGCCTAACCTGGACTGGGATTTTATTCAAGAGTGAAGGGAGCCTCTGGGTTATGAATCTGTCCCTCCAGCATGTCCTATTTATTTCAGTGCTGAGGTTCAAGTCTCTCGAGCGCGTAGCTCGATGGGATTTGGATTTTCTGAGGTGCAGCATGTCCGTTAATCCCGGGTTGGACATGGCTTTATACGTCAGGCACAGATCGCCTCTGAGCAGGCAGTATGCCACTGAGTAGAGCTGGAGTTTCTTTAACCGGGCAGCATATGGCATCTGTTTGAGCCCTTTGATCCTCTTGGTGAGGTACTTTTGGGGTCTTTCCAGTTGCTGCAGGTGTCTGGTAAGGTACATCCCAAAAGGGGCATTGTACTCAATTATGGGCCTGATGAGGGATGCGTAAAGAGGCACGATGACCTCCCCTGATCTAGATGTGAATCCCTTCATCATTAGGTGGGCTATATAAAATGTTCTTCTAACCACTTTGGCCATGTGGTTGTCAAATGAGAGATTGCTATCAACTTGGGTCCCCAGGTCCCTAATTACTTCTTCTGTACTTAATGGATTACCACCTATGTGGTAATTTGTGGGCTCTTTGTTTTTGCCAAAGGGGATGACTATACACTTTTTGGCGTTTAGCTTGAGGTCAAGGCTCTGGCACCAGTTGTCTGTTTCTATGAGGCCCTTTTGGAGGATGCTTGTGTCGGCTGGAGAGTCGATTATGGCGCCCAGTTTGCAGTCATCTGTGAACTTGGTCAGCCACAGTCCTTCGTGTTGGCCTGTACCTCCGAGAAATATATACCGAACAACAGAGGTCCCAGGACTGAGCCTTGTGGGATGCCACTTGTAACTGGTTTGGAGTCTGACATGGCTCCAGCAATTCTAACCATGTGGGTTCTGTCCTTGAGCCAGTTTGCAACCCATCTAGTGACATAGGGGTTTATATTTAAGCTGGTGAGCTTATCTATAATGCCCGAGTGGGGTATTGTATCGAAGGCTTTTGCGAGGTCCAGGTAGGCTGTGTGGACCACCTTCCCCTCGTCAATGACCTTGGTGACTGTTTCAAAGAAATCGACCAGGTTTAAGAGGCAGGATCTGCCCTTAACAAAGCCAAACTGGGTAGGATCCAGGGTCTGTAGGTCCTCAATATCTTTATTTATGAGGTCCATGATGATCCTTTCCATAGCTTTGCAGACCAAGGTAGTCAGGCTTATGGGACGATAGTTTCCTGGATCCGTTGAGTCACCACCATTGTGGAGAGGGACCACTGTTGCTGTACGCCACTCTTTGGGTACATATCCTGTAGTAAGGCTGAGAATGAACAGTAGTTTTATGTTTGGGTTTAGCTCTTCTTGGAGTTCATGTAGGACGCAGCCCGGGACACCGTCTGGTCCCATTGATGCTGTGTTTTTTGCTTTGGAGAGGGCGGCTCTTACCTGAGCATCTGAGATGTCAGGGGCAGCACTCTGCTGGGATAGATATTTGCCCTTTGTTGGGGAGAAGTTTGCGCTGAACCTGTCAGCTAGGATGTTGGCAATGTCTGTGGGTTCTGTGTATTTTTTGTCATTTTGGACTAATTCTGAGCATATCTGGTAATTCCCACCCAGGATCCTAACATAACTAAAGAAAGCCTTTTGATTATCCTTAGTGTCCTGTGCAATGTTTCTCTCGAAGCTGGCCTTAGACGATTTTATGAGTGCCCGTAGTTTTTTGCTAATACTGATCAGAGATGCCTTCCATTTTTGGGATTTTGCTCTATCATGTAGTAGCTTGCTCTATCATGTAGTAGTTTCCTCCTTCTATATATATATATATATATATATATATATATATATATATATATATATATATATATATGTGTGTGTGTGTGTGTGTGTGTGTGTGTGTGTGTGTGTAGGGTTGCCACCCTTTCAAATGCCCAAAGTGGGACATTATTGGTACAAACGTCAGATTTTGCAGGCCGAAACATACCCACTGCCAGTACAAAGGACAGAACCTCACTTTTTGGCCTAAATGACAGCTTATTCTTGTAGCATTTTAGTTGCTTATTCTGTTTCGTATAACATATAGTTGTTTCAAATACAGAATGACTGTTTTATGCAACTATTACATAAATATAGGGTATTTTGTCATTAAATCTTGGACATCTGCCATTGTACATTATTTGTACAGGACACAACTGCCCAAAGAGGGACTGTCCCTCGCAAAGTGGGACAGGTGGTTACCCTATATATATGTGTATAAACATATATATATTTATATATATATATATATATATATATATATATATATATATATATATATCTGTGTACGTACGCATGCATACACATCTATATGATATAATTACTTTGATCGTACTGTTGAATGACTGTGCTGTCTGCTATGTTTGTGATAACATCGAAGTTAGGTATAGCTGCCTTGGCTTAGTGGTAAATCACATTGATTGTGATGTGTAGGGTCCTGGCGTTGGGCCTGGCCGACACTGTTTACTGTGTTGCTGGGGAGAACAAGGGTCTTTGAACAAAGCACGAGTACAACACATTTCAGCTGTGGATTTCCATTTAACTGCCGATTCACGTCACGCAAAAACCTTCTACATTCTTACTGTGATACGTCACCCCAGTTTACATTTCAATGGTATTATATCGTTATACAGCATAAAATTAGCAAGATATGCTCGTATATGGATTACAAGTCATGAATGGTGTGTGCTGCAGTCGAACCGGCAATGTCTGCTCGATAGTTGGATGCTCTAACCACTACATTATTGGTGTTCTGCTTCATTTATATGTATACCCAAGGTTCATAGTTACCCGAACACACATCTCAACACTTCACTAACACAGCAGGCATTCATTTTCCTGTTGGGAAAACTGCACTACTACACATGCACCATTCCCTACTGCTTTAGACACGTCCCGTATGTTGGCTCACTACAAGTATATTCAGACGTCCCAAGCTTATAATCCTGGGACATACGTTCATATCATGGTCAGGGTGTTCAATTAGTCTTCCAATGTTCGGCTCATCCATCTGTTGACTGGGACTGCCCTGTACCTGTTTGAAATTCAGTCTTTGCACGGAGACATAGTTAGTTCCACTTTTAGCATCCTATCTTTCCCATACCGTTGAATCACCTCAACTTACCATTGCGTATACACGCTTGCATACCCACTTACGTCTAGGGTTGCCACCTTTTCAAATGTCCAAAGTGGGACATTTTCGGGACACACAGATTTTACAGGCCAATACATACCCATGGTCAGTACAAAGGATACAGCTTTACTTTTTTGCCTAAATGAAAGCTTATTCTTATAGCAGTTTAGTTGCTTATTCTGTTTCTTGTAACATTTAGGTATTTTACATACAGAAATAACTATTTTATGCAACTGTTACATGAAATATGGGACATAATTATTTCCTACAATCTCAGGACATTTGTCACTGTAATATTGTTGATCAGGACACAACTGACCAAAATGGGACTGTCCCTCACAAAGTGGGACAGGTGGTAACCCTACTTACATCTGCTTTAAAGCGCCTTAATCACCCTATATCCGACTGCCACTATTGGGGCCATCATATAAAATTAGCCCTTGCATGGCTTGGACCTGGGAACAGGAACACCATAGTCACTGGTTTTACCACTAAACCATCCGTAATGCATTCTCTATGGATGGTAATTAGGATATATGACTTTAGTACAGCCATTCTACAGTACTGGCAACAAATGTGACAGTCGGGTGGTGTACATATGTATAGTACATGTTACTATTCATATGTTTCTGAGACGCATATATATACATTTGCAAGTATACATATTTATGAATTGGACACATACTTCACAACTACTTATATGCATGTATGTGTGATGTGTAGCTATGCGAATGTGAAAGGTATACATTTCCGATAATGCATGTGGGGAGACGTGCATCATGGTCAGGTGGTTAATCCCGGGTCATAGGTTCTGCAGGACCGGCTGGAGGCTGAGCAGGGTTGTGGACAACTACTGCTCATACAACTTGTGTCCAGATGTCTACGGGATGGGACATCGTGTCATGACACCAAGTCTAATCTTTAGAACAGATACTTATCCCATGAGGGATATCCAAAAATTTTGGGGACCGATAACCTCGATTGTTTTGGATTTATGAAAATGAGGTAGGGTTATACATGCAAGGGATAAATAGTTTGCAATCCTGAGACTGCCTAGGGTGAGATTGCCTACTAGATATGAGTAGGGGTCACTATGTGCAGATATGACTACGCCAAGCTAGCAGCCTGAGTATGGGTGGTTTTGGTGGACGTACAGGAAGGGGGGGGTGTGCTGTGGAGGGGATGGGGATAATGGGTATTCAATTATGTATCCAGGTGTGTTGGGGTTGGATGGCTCAGTTCAGGCCAGACCATTATGTGAGTGTGTGCCGGTAACGTTTCTGTACATGTGTAGCGCACATTTTAATGTTCATATGTTTGTGGGATTGTGTTCTACAGTATGGCCTGTCAGGTTGTATTGTGGATGTGAATGTTTGTTCTTTGGTGTTCTTTCTGATTCACCCACTGCTCCCTCGTACACCTCCAGTTCACCTATTGTGCATCCGACCCAGTCTCACGATAGAGTAAAAATAGAGTGTGGAAGGCACCTCAGCCGAAGTACTGGTGTATACTCAAACGTTACTGCCAAAATACAAAAAACGAATAGTCCCAAGGTCCATAAACGTATAAAGATTTATTAAATCACATAAAAACAACGTCGACCTAGGTTTCGTTCATATAACGAACTTCTTCAGAACAACCTACTGAGATGTAGAACTTCTTTAAATACCCATACTAACAACCCTAATTAATACCAATTGTTCAATTAATACATTTAGCAAATTCTAAATATACTTAAAGGAACCTTGAAAAAAATAAAAATATATTATAACTAAATTTAAAGGCAGCACAAACTTCAGTAAAATGCATCTGTACTCATCCTACCCGTGTATTTGTATATATATACATAAATACTTGCATTGCATGAATGTGTGATGTGCAAATAATATATTATGTATATATGAAATTATATAATAAATATAATAAATATATTAAATATATAAAACATGAAAATATAAAAATCTATATGAATATATAATAAAATAAATATAGTAAATACAATGAATTATATAAACACACATATATTGTGCTTCAGGTTGTTATTAAACACAAAATTCCAAAAAAGAACCCAAAAAGGCCATGAAATAAATCCATAAATATATAGTACATATAAGCCATACAAAAAATTATTATTAAAAACTTATTAAAAACTACTCCAAACCAATAGCTACTTCTGTACATAGATAAATTATTGATAATACATACTTATATTAATACATCAATAAATAAATAACCATATAAAATAATATCAAATATTGTTGAAAAACAATGTGTGTATATGATATGTCAACAGTAATACCACCTGAAATAAATAATCAAATCAATACCCTTTGATATTTTTCATTCTTAATATAGGCTTAATACTAATAAATTCATTAAGTCCAGGGTATTGGTGAGCATTTAAAATGATTTGCATCCGCAATTCTAAGACATCCAAATTATATTTTGTTATCTTACCCTGAGGGTCTAAAGGTTGGTGTAAAACACCAAAAAACTTAAAACTATGATCTGCATACTGATTTACATGTCTAGCTAATGCATTTGTTAATTTTTTATTTTTAATATCTAGTAAATGCTCTCTGATCCTATCTCTCAAATGCCTGCTAGTTTTACCAACATAGAATCCTTCACATTGTTGACATATTGCAATATAAACAACATTGGTGGTGTAGCAATTAATATTTTGACTAATATTAATATTGTGTTTATTTACTATCACATTTGTACCGGTGGTTATCAGGTACTTACATGTAGAACACCTACCACACTTAAAATTACCCGAAGGTTTATATGAAAAATTTTTAACATTAACATTTAAACCTTCAAACAAATCCCTAAAGGATGTGTCTTTCCTGAATACAAAGGTAACTTGTCCTTTGAATATTTCACCCATTGTCTTATCAGCTTTTATCAAATTCCAATTTTTATTAACTATATTCTTTATACTGCATGATGTATTATTAAATGTGGTAATATACAATGGAATATTGTTACTTATATATTTTTTCAAATCAACCTGTTGATCCTTATGGTCGTTGGTCAATGTTTCACCAGTACTATTCAATAAAGCCTTATAAAATCCAGTATGTCTTTTACCAATCACTTCTTTTGCAATATTTCTACAAAATTCACCAGGATACCCCCTATTTAAAAACAATGAGATAATATATTCTATTTCTTGTTCGAAGTCCACCTCCTCACTAACAATTCTCGCTGCCCTCACCATCTGGCCTTTAACCACGGCCTTTTTCTGGTGGTGAGGGTGCCAACTATCATAATGTAAATACGAATTTGAGAAGGTGGACTTCCTATATATTTTAGATACAAGCTTATGTTTAATTTTATCATAATTTAACTGTATATCTAAGTAACTAATGTTATCATGACTAGTTTCGTATGTGAAGTTTAAAAACCCTACACAACAATTAATATAATCTAAAAAAGTATTGAGTGCTGATTGTTCACCTTTCCAAATAATAATTAGGTCATCTAAAAAATGACCATAAAATTTAACGTTATTGATAAATAAATCTGAGTTAAATACATAATTCAATTCCCAATAAGTCAATACAAAGTTAGCAAAACTGGGTGCACACGCTGCACCCATAGCTACTCCACTACTTTGTTTGTAATGTACTCCCTCAAAGAATATATAATTATTTTTAAGAACCATTTCCATAAGTTTAACTATAACGTTAATTTTATTCTGATCGTATAGATTAGTGTAGTACAATTGCTCCTCTAACCATTCTAACCCTTTATCATGGGGTATAACAGTAAAAAGGTTGCATACATCTAATGTAACAAAAATGTCCCCTTCTTGAAATTCTATAACCTTAATTTTATTCAAAAGGTCCCAAGAATCCTTAAG
This sequence comes from Protopterus annectens, assembly GCF_019279795.1. NCBI lineage: Eukaryota > Metazoa > Chordata > Ceratodontiformes > Protopteridae > Protopterus > Protopterus annectens. Next base: position 1,517,837,572 of record NC_056733.1, read on the forward strand.
AATATGGGAAAAATACTCAATACCTGGTTTTAAATGAAAATCTAAAAATTGGCTAATGAAATGTGTCTTGCTTCGTTTGCCGTCAACAATAGGTCTGAATTGTAAATTATTCAGACCTTTATGTATTTTGGGAATTCCAAAAATACCACTAATAACAGGATAATCATTTTTCAGAAAATGCCACTCTTCTTCATCTATTTCACCTTGGAATAGCATATCAAATAATGCATTATCAATTCTATTATATGCTATAAATATCTCATTCCTACTAAGCTGCTCATATGTGTCCCCTTCTAACATAACATTCATATAAGACACATAATCCTCATAATTAACTATAACTATTCCACTGCCCTTATCGGGTTTCATGATTCTAATACCTGGGGTCGATATTATCCTGTTTAAAATTGCTTCTTCTTTTGCAGTTAGATTCTTACTCCTATTACATTTTTTGTTTTTATTATTTATGGTATATTGGGTAAAAACATCCCTAAAATCATTTTCAGTTGCTTTCTCAAAGAAGGCCACTTTTTCATGCATGGGTGGATTATAAAAACTGGGCTTGGATAATTTATTTACACCTGTCTGCCCACTATCCCAGTTACTACTCTGATACAAAACCTTTAAATTCAATTTCCGAGTAAATAATTTCAAATCCAATATTGTATTGACCAAATTACCCATCCTACAAGGTACAAAACTAAAACCTTTTGAAAAAAGATTGACACATTCATTGTTAAAAACTTGATTAGTATAATTGTATAGCTTAAAATCGCCTTTAGTATTAGTAACAATTTTGGGTCTAAAAAACAACCTGCATTCATTTACTGGTGCTTGTTGACCTATCTCTTCTATAACACCATTATTCACACACACACTTTCTGCAATGTTATACTTTTTAACTGTATTATTACTGCTTTCATCGAATCTGTAATTATCAGTATTATCAAACATTCCATCATATGAATGTATAGATAAATTGCATAATGCATCACTATTCTCTGCACATAAACTAAAAGAAACATGTTCTGTAACATTTTTCCTAGTATAATTGTCAAACATATCAACGTCTGTTCGCTGTTGTTCATATTCATTATGAGGCAAAACTGTCTCTAAATGAGCAATGTCTGTGCTGACATTGTCACCGCCATAATTCTCACAACTGTCCAAAACAATATTTTGTGTGGTGATAGAGTCATTACACATGCACTGTCCTTTGTCGATGCCAGATATTGTTTCACATGAAATGTCACTTTGCAAAATACTATTACAACGGTAATTAAAGCACGTCATGTTATTTTCACTGTTTGTACCTGCTTGCAGAACTTCTGGTGTACAACTAAAAGAAGTTCCGTTTATTGCCGTAGCCTGTAAATGTGCCTGCTGTATTTTATTCATTGACATAAAAAATGTATCATCCGTTTGCATGTTATTAACCACTTGATTGTTATTCATAAACAAAGTCTTTATGTTACATGGTAAGTTTGAAAATTGCTTCTTACCAAAAACCTCCGAATGGCGGACACCAGCGGCTACTTGCGCGTCCCCCATGCGTTTTTTTGTGGTTGTTGAAAATTAACTCTTTTGTTTTTATCATAATCCCTTTTTGGTTTGGCCCCTGTAAATTCATATTCATCGTCAAACTCATATTGGTGTTGACCCCTTAGCCGTTTTGATCTTCTAAGTCCTTCTCGTTCTCCTGGGCTGCCATATTGCCAGTATCCGTCAGCTTCCGAGGGAAGAGGGGAAGTGATGTCATCCAGCTCATCCATACGAGTATTACCTCCTTCTGGTTTACCATCATTATTATTAACACGTGATGTAGGTTTGGATTTAGGGTAAACCAAACCAGAAGAATATACCTTTTTGTCCCGATTGATCTTATTTTGCTTTTTATCATAGATCACATTGCAACTATGTTCTACTTCTTTAATAATATTAACATAGTTAGTATAATAATTATCGAAAAGGAGATCCTGACTAATATAGTATAATACCCAGCCTCCTCTTGGTGAATTATTACATTACCCGTCACCCCCACCCCCATATTCCAGACACAACATCCATCCTTTCTCTGGTTGATGGCCCATGGCACAGTCAACAGAACACATTGCGTACACTACATATCTCTGGTACCAATATGGCTGTGAGGACTACCATAACATTTTTGATCTTCCACATGCTGTACTTCACGCACATAGGTACACGCAGATACTTATCTTTCATGACATGGTAGGTAGACCTGGGTAATACCCGTTCATCTTTGGGCCGTCCTGACAAAGACGACTTGTACCACGAATGGGCAGATATTAAGTGAATGTTCTGACTATTGGTAGGGTCCCACCTTTTCAAATAACCAAAATGGGACATTTTCGGGACACACATCAGCTTTTACAGGCCAACACATACCCACAGTCAGTACAAAGGATAGTACATTAGTTTTATGCCCTACTGAAAGCTTATTGTTGTAGCAGTTTAGTTGCTTATTCTGTTTCTTGTAACATTTAGGAATTTTACATATGGAAATAAGTTTTGTATGGAACTATTACATAAAATATGGGACATGATTATGTCCTACAATCGCAGGACATTTAACATTTATAATGGTTTGGTATGGACACAACTGCCCAGAGGGGGACTGTCTCTCACAATGTGGGACAGGTGGTAACCCTAACCATTGGGCTAGGCTTACCAAATGGCAGCGGTGTGCTAACACGCTGCATTTAGTTTCCACTTGGTATAACTATCAACACTACAATGGAATATGGGCACGGGGTTTTAAATGTCATTTGTTTGAGAGACGGGGACTCAATATTCAGCTACGTGCCTTTGTGTTTACTTTTTATTTTGGTGTTCGCAAAACTGTCTTGTATGCTTTGCATACATTTCAGTATCCACGGACACTGACAGGAGTGATTATTATTAGAGGCAGGCACTACTAGTCAGCATTTCAGGTTGCATCGTATGCAGCCAACTTATTCATGCCTCCGTGTAGCACTTAGACACGCCCCCTGCACTCGCGCACGTTTCCTATACACATGGACGTTACGGCAGTGCACCTTCATTAATATGCATGTGGTGCTGCGGCGCCATCCCTACACCACACGGTTGGTGCACGGCTAACGCCATCCTTGTGCCAAGCTTCATGAATCCCGGGGCTTCTTTCTCCAGGATGGGCTAATACAGGTTCAACACTGCTGTCATACTGAAAGAACTTCCTTCAGGATGGGCTGACACAGACAAACAACTGGTGTCAGAGCCGTGGACTAAAACTAAATGACAAGAAATGCATAAAAGTATCCTTTGGGAAGTCAACCATCTGTCGTAACTATCATATTGACTACATATACCTTACAGTTGACTCAGTAGTAAGGGCCATGGGGACATACACAGACAATAATCTAGCCTTTGACCATCAGGTATCTACAGTAGTACAAAAATTAATCTATGTTGTGCTAATTATAAACAAAGGTATGGCATCTAGGTCCAAGGAAGTCATTGCTCCACTGTATTTGGCATTCAGCAGACCTATTATTGAGTACAATGTCCCCTTTGGTATGTACCTAACCAGGTATATCCAACAAATAGGTTCATAGGTAGGTTCTAGGCTATCTGCCTGAGGGCATTTATAAGCCTAGCCAGAGTGTGTCAGCTTTCGCTGCCCCATTGATTAATTAACTGAGCCTCTGTCAAGAAGAGCCAATGAAGTGGTCCCAGGGGTAACTTTTCTGTTACCCATCTGCTCGTCAAGGTTTATCTTGAAGAGTGTTAGTGAGAGGCTCCACCTAATGTACTTAGGAATTTTGTTCCAAAGCATGGGGAGTCTCTGTGACAGGAATCTATCTCTCCAGCATGTTCTATATATTGTTGTGGTGAGGTTTAGCTCACTAGAGCGAGTGGCTCGCAGTGACTTGGATTTCTTTAGGTGAAGCATGTCCATCAATTCTGAGTTGGACATGGCTTTGTAAGACAGGCAGAGATCACCTCTGAGTAAGCGATATGCCAGTGAGTACATCCGGAGTTTTTCCAGTCGGGCTGCATAGGGCATATGTTTGAGGCCCGTAATCCTCTTGGTGAGGTACTTTTGTGGTCTTTCCAACTGTTGGAAGTGTCTTGTGAGGTACATCCCAAATGGGGCATTGTACTCTGTGATGGGTCTGATGAGTGATGAGTAGAGGGGCACTATAACCTCTTTATTTCTAGATGTGAACCCTTTAGTAATTGGATGGGCTACATAGAAGGATTTCCTAACTACTTTGGCAATATGATTGTCAAAGGAGAGATCAATATCTACCTGGGTCCCCAGATCTCTTATTTCCTCTTCTGTATTAAGGGGGCTGCCACCTATGTGGTTATTCATGGGTGTTTTGTTTTTCCCAAATGGGATGACTATGCATTTTTTGGCATTTAGCTTGAGACTATGACTTTGACACCAGGTGTCTGTCTCAGCAAGGTCCTTTTGGAGAATGTCCGTGTCAGACGGAGAGTCAATTATGGCTCCCAGTTTGCAGTCATCGACAAACTTAGTTAGCCATAGTCCACCTGTGTTTTCCTGTACTTCTGAGACATATATGCTGAACAGTAGGGGTCCCAGAACCGAGCCTTGTGGGACACCACTTGTGACTGGTTTAGAGTTGGACCTGGAGCCCGCTATTCTTACCATGTGAGTTCTGTCTGTAAGCCATTCGGCAACCCATCTCATGATGTAGGGGTTTATGTTCAGGCTGGTGAGTATTTCTATAATTCCTGACTGGGGAATGGTGTCAAAAGCCTTGGCGAGGTCAAGGTAGGCTGTGTGAACCACGTTCCCCTCATCTATGGCCTTGGTGACTGTCTCGAAAAAGTCAACCAGGTTTAGTAGGCATGATCTGCCCTTAACAAAGCTGAACTGGGTCGGGTCAAGTGTTTGGAGGTTCCCAATATCTTTGTTAATGAGTCCCATGATGATGTGTTCCATAGCCTTGCAGACCAGGCTAGTCAGGCTTATGGGGTGATAGTTACCAGGGTGTCAGTTGTGGCCTCTCCTTTGTGGAGCAGAATAACCGTTGCTGTGCACCATTCTATGGGCATGTAGCCTATGGAGAGGCTGAGTTTGAACAGTGTGTTTAGGTGAGGGGTTAGTTCGTTCTGTAGTTCGTGCAAGACGCAGCCTGGGACACCATCTGGCCCCAATGACGCTGTGCTTTTGGCTTTTGAAAGGGCTGTTTTCACCTGTGCATCTGTGATTTCCGAGACACTACACTTTTCCGCTATTGTTGTGGGTCCTTTTAGGGGTGAGAGGTTGGTGAAGTTTGCATTGAATCTATCTGCCAGGATGTTGGCAATATCAGTAGTTTCAGTATATTTTGTGCTATTTTGCACTAGCTCAGAGCATATCTGCGAGTTGCCACTTAGATTCTTGACATAGCTAAAGAAGGCTTTGTGGTTATCTTTCAAATCATTGGCTATTTTTCTTTTGAAGTTAGCCTTGGATGATTTTATGAGGACCTTAGTTTCTTACTGATACTGATCAGGGATGTCTTTCCTTCTTGGGATTTGCTTTTTTTCTGGACTAGTTTCCTCCTTCTATTGTATAGCCTGTTTATGGCAGGGGTCCACCAGACTTGTTTCCTTCACTTAGGGGAGTGAGTCTTGGTTTTGCTAGGGATGGCACAATCCATGCATCCTTTTAGGTGCTCATAGAGTCCATTTGTAAAGGTTCCTGCATCTTGGACACTGTTATCCTTTAGTGTGGGGGCTGTGAAACTTACCACCTCTATCTTAAGTAAGGTGTAGTTTACTATAGAAAAGTTTTTCACTGTGGTTTCCTTGGTTGGGGGTGGTGGTGTGGTGTGGACATCCAGAGTGATTAGTTTATGGTCTGATCTAACCAGTGACGGGTTGACCTCCGGTGCAGAACACCTGTCGCCCATGTTATTGATGACCAGGTCCAATATGTTTTCACCTCTGGTAGGGGAGTTTACCAGCTGATCCAGGGCATTTGAGTTGATAAATTCCAGGAAGTGCTGGACCTGGGAGTTTGTACTTGAGTAGTTTTCCCAGTGAATGGTAGGGTAATTGAAATTGCCCAATATTGGGGTGTTCGGTAAGACCTTCATGTTTTCCACTGTCGCCAGCAAGTCAGAGTGGTGGTCCTGGGTCATGGAGGGTGATCTGTAGCAGGCCACAATTTGCATTGCAGATTTGCCCGATGTTAGTTGCACATGGATGATCTCAGAGGTGTCATGCTGTGCCACTAACCTGGAGGTGTAGGTATCCTTGATGAATATGGATACACCCCCTCCTTTTGTGTTTTGGTCCATGTTCTGTGGCCGAAATGTGTGGTATGACTTGTAGGCCAGTAGTGCTTGGGTGCTCTGTGGAGCCTTGAACCAGGTTTCAGTTACTGCCATATGTCGACGTTCTCCATACTGAGGAGTACTTCGAGTGTGCGCATTTTGAGATTTAAACTCCTGGCGTTGAGTAGCATAACCCTCATTTTTTTATTTGTGCTATTTACAGAGTGGGTTTGACTTTTGAGCCTTGCCTAAAAAAGGCACTATGGGGGCAGCAAGAGCCTTGGCCAGTATTCAAAAGCCTAGGGGTGACAGGTGTAAGCTGTCCCTTGCGAAGCAACGAGGCTTGTCGAGCATGTTGTCCCAGGCTGACAGATACTGGATCCCCTTTGAATGACACCAGAAGCTTAGCCAATTGTTGATATTGATAATTTTGTCTTTATACTGCGGTATTATTCTTGGTGAGGGCAGGATGCTACTCAGGGTCAGGGTCATATCCATCTGGGCTACATGATCAGAGAGCTCTTCCATGTCTCTTTTCATGTAGTCCAGGGATGTACATCTCAGGTCATTCACACCAACATGAGCAATGACAGAGTCATATTTGTACTTGTTCTGGAGTGACCTGTGTGCTTGTGTTATGTGGCGGATTCTGGCTCCCAACAGGCAGCTAACAGTAACCTCCTGCTTGTTCAGCCTAATGAGTGGGTCATCAGTGTGCCTGACTATAGAGTTGCCTATTACTAGTGTGTTAGGTATGTTATTTCACCTTAAAGGCTGTGATTGTGCGGCACACTGATTTTGTGTTTTATGTGTTGTCTGGTTTGTGATGGGAGGTGCAGGTTTTTTTGATGTCTGCTTTGGAGGTCTCTGATGCTTTTGCATGTTTTTATTTAGAGCCTCCGAATATGATTTAGTGTATTTATGTGTATTTTTTGCCAGTGCTGGTTTAGTATGTCTATGTGAGGCTGGAGGTGTGGTGCAAGTGTTAACCTTCTCCTCATGACTGCCTGTTCCAGTTTTGGATGGAGAGAGCTTAGCCTCCAGTTTATCTATATAATTGCATCTCTCGCATATGTTAATGTTTTGTGGTAGGAGGAGAGGGTTGTCTGTGTACATGAGGCAGTTGCAACATTGCCTCAGGATACCCAGGTTCACCAGCTGGACTGGAGAGTATACCTGAAATTGCCCTTTGGTCATGCCTTTATAGTAGGGTGAGCTCTTTAGTTGCTTGGTTGGTGAGGGGTGAATAATGAGCCTTGCCCTGCTGGGCAATCAAGTTTCAGAGTATATTAGTGCTTGCTATTAGGTCTGAGCAAGTGCTGGACTGTAGGATGCTTTTTAAGTGCTTAGGTTGAGAGTTAGGCTACTTTCAAGGGAAAAACTGAAGTGGAGACTTGGTGGAGCCAGGAATAATTTAGCCCTAGCTAACCAGTGCTGCCCGGATGTGGAAAACTGTGCAATCACAGTTTTTACAGCAGGGAAATTAAAGAGACAGAAATTAGCCCAAAATGTCCTATAAACTACTAACTTCTGGGCTGGAACCACTCCTCCAGGGACAGATGGCTGCTCAAAGCTCCCTGTCTCACAGGTGAAGAGAGAAACCTCCTTCTATCCAAGTAAGGTATGGGCAACTCAGAAACTTGTAACAAAGCCCTGAATTCAGCACTAGCCTGAAAAGTGGACTATAATAGCTTAGGAAGGTGGGGAAACAAGATTTTTTTTTTTTTGAAAATATAAGGCAAAAACAGTAAAAATGGAACCTTCATAGAAGTTCCTCACTAAAAGAATACAGGGCATAAGTAAATGTCCTATGCAGACCAACTCAAGGCCCTATTCCTGTATTCTGTCTTCTACAGGCTGTTGAAGGGTGATCTATGACTGGCGTACAGGGCATTGTCAGACCCCACCCAGATGGAAATCCTGCTTATCAGCAAAACAAACAGCACCAGAATTATCTCTTATAAAGACTTAAACCTTGTCTGTGATATAAATAGGACCTGCTGGATGTATCCCAGAGACTAACCTGTTTCTGGAACAGGCTCCCCATCCATGTGAAGAAGAGATCCTCCCTAACCCAATTCAAGTGCAACTTGGACAATTGGATGGGGAACAAGAAATTCATCCCTGGCTTGGCACCTATGTCTCTAATGGACACAGACAACCTGGAAATGTTTCATCTCTCAGGCCCCTGCTTACACTTATTAAAGGTACCAGAACTTGTCAGAGATTTGGGTTGCATGGCTAGTCTTAAAAAGGCCCTTGTGGTCATTAGCCTAGTAAACACTTATGAACTGCTAATTTTCAGCTTATGAAACTGATTATTGTTTAAAGCCACATTCCACAAAGCATCCTATGGAATGTATATTTTTGCCATGGGGTACATCTAATAATTACACAAAGCAGCTAAATAAAGAACAGTTAAACATTTCCCATTCACTAGGAATCTATAGAGTAAATAGTAAAACAAAACAGAAAAATAGTTCTGCATTTATAAGTAGAATATTTTAACTGGCATGAATATTCTTAATCAGCATATTCTGTTATCCTTATTTACTGACCTATTGAATTAATCTACTCATATGGAATTTTTTTATAACTTTCACAAGAAAAACAAAATAAACTGCATCTTTCTTCATGTGCAGTTTCAGTAAACTGCAACATAAAAGGAAGAGGAGTGTTATTAAAAAGACTGTGGGAGAAAAATGCTTTCCACCATCAAGACTTCAAAATATCTGCAGGCTAAGACAAAAAGTGGTATACTACAAAGTTGCATGCAGTTTTATCCCTTTACCGAAAATGTCATATCAGCTCATCAGACCTCCCCTGAGCATTAGTAATAACTGTTGCACACTTAAACGTCTTATCTTTTAGACAGACGTATTTACAATGTCAGTATGCTTAGAAATGCACTTCTTCAGCCCACATAAGTCTTTACAAGCACTTAGCCCTTATTCAAAGGTTTCTTAGTAATGTGGCACTACTTTCAGAATGACTGTGTAGGTGCATATCTATCTATCTATCTATCTATCTATCTATCTATCTATCTATCTATCTATCTATCTATCTATCTAACTATCTATCTATCTATCTATCTATCTATCTATCTATCTATCTATCTATCTATCTATCTATCTATCTATCTATGTGAAAAGTCACGCAGTCAAAATTACAAGAGAAATATTTCAGAAGGTTTTCTTCTGATTTGTATTTATTCATCTATTGCCAGACAAATGAAAAATACAGCAGCAATGATTATGTGCAAGTAACACCAACTACCAGGCACACATTCTTTGTATATTTTTTACTTTTCTTTTCCAGACATATGTATAACTACATCCCACATTTGACTGAATGGACTTCAAGTCAAATGGGCATTCAAGTACATTATATTGACACCAGTTTCCTCAATGCCAGAATGCTGCCTTTATGAAGCATAAAAAATAAATAAATAAAAGTAAACTAATTAACAAATGGCTTCCTTTTATCATCAGTAGCAAAAAACAAGGATATAACAAAAACACTAGTTCTATGTATGAGGCATCACCACCTCACAGCATCTGTGTGGGGTCATTGCTCTCACACACAAATAACTTATATATATATATATATATATATATATATATATATATATATATATATATATATATATATATACTAACTCTAAGGTTATATTACAGTGACTATACAACTAACCACAGGGCTTCAGTACATCTTGTATTCGGCAAGAGTGCATTTAGAAGCTTGGGACAGCAAAAGTAGCTATTGACAGACATGTGTTTGTGTCTGTTTGTCTGTGTGTGCATCTATATATGTATATATATATATATATATATATATATATATATATATATATATATATATATAGTTACCTATCAAAACATCTACTCCTCATAACATGTAAACTCAAAACATTAAGACCATAACATCTAAACTTCAAAACATCTAAAAGTCATAACATCGAATCTCAAAGCATTGAAAACTACAAAGCAACTATAAATAACATCCCGCACACTGTTTATTACGTTTCTGCAGGGGGGAAAGCCCCCATGCACCTCCCACACCCCAGTACATTAAATATATCAACTCCAAGATCACACTACAGTGGGGGAAAAAGTTAATTTCCTAACCCCACTGCAGTGCGATCTCGGAGTTGGTATATTTAATGTATGGGGGGGCAGATCCCCCTACATGGGAGGTGCAAGGGGGCTTGCCCCCTGCAGAAATGTAGTAAACAGTGTGTGGGATGTTATTTATAGTTGCTTTGTAGTTTTCAATGTTAGAGTATTTTTGTTTTACTTGGATCGCTTGTCTGTGTACTTAATAAAGGATTTTCGACTGGAAACAGACTGCCTGCCTTGCTTGGATTACTTTCGAATACTTAGTAATGCTGTAGAATTATATATTTTCTATTATTACTTTTTGACTTGATGAGTTTACGTTCGCTACTTCTACTATTATTGTCTGATCTGATTAATATACAGTGATTAACTAGAAATATATGGACTGAAAATTTTCCACACAGAGAAGTTTCTTACACCGTTTTTTTTTCCCCTAATAGACTTTCTAACTGCTACCACTTGGCAAATATCTGTGTTTGTCTGCTGATAAGATATGAAAACATCTCAGACAGTCTGTCTGAATGCCTAATGGAATCGTATTTCAGAATCCATTCAGCACACAGTTCAGCACTAGCACAAGCCCCAAATTGGGTTGTCAATAGTAGAAAAAATGTGATTTATTTTCTTATGCACGTATGTATATATGACATATTTTCATATTTTATTAAATAACTAGAATGAGAATGATTTTATGTGCCTCTCTATAGTATCAAATGAAAACATGAACAATGTTTAAAAACTCTGCAGTATTTCCTAGTGGCTAAATAACACTGACTTTCCAGTGATTTGAAATTATTTGTAAATTAAATAAGCAAATATTCATAGTTATATTTCAGTAAGTATCTCAGAAATTGAGGGATGCGAACAATACTTCTGTGTAGCAAACTGAGGATGGCATCTGCATGAAGGAAATCCTCACTGATACTATGAGCCTACCTGCAATGACTACAGGTATAAAATACCAGTTTAATTACAGTAACCATTTTTGGGCTTCCTAACTTTAGATTAAAGTATTTCACTTTGGTTGGTGTCACTTGCCAGGTCAGGATAAAACAGGCGAGCATCATGGGTTCTTGTTCAAGCAGCTTTATTATTTACAAACACATCATAAATGAGGTTAAGTAACTTTAACTTATAAACAGATTAACTATCATGCACATGGATGTTAACATTCTAGCTTCACCTTCAAAGTGGCACTAAAACTAACATGTGCCTTGCATTTATATGCACACACAGCTCTTGGAAATGCTTCTTAAAGGTATAACACACCTGTTATTCCACATCCTCCCTCTTTGAGAAAATGAGTTAGACATTGTCACTGAAATTAATGAATATGCAATTTACATAGAAATGATTTTTATCATGCAATTATACAAAGCTAGATACATATATACAACTATGTCCAGGTTACTGTGTATTTCAAAGTAGGCTTTGAAATGTGACCATATCATGTGACATAACATTTTGAATCTGGTTTAGCAATTAGATTGTCTCTGCTGATTGTTCAATCTTAGGAACACTGGAATCAACTGCCAGAACAGTATCAGGAGTCAAAACACGTTCTGGAGCAGGAATACCATCTGGATTGCTCTGAGAGTTAGAGTCTTTATCACAGGTACAATGTTGAAATATCGGTTCTGCTACAGAAAGAAGATATCTGCAATTTCTCCTGTACTCCACACCCTTGGATTTAACAAAATAGGATCTCGGCTCTGCACAAATACTCGCTACTTAACCAATCCAGTCAAAACCTTTTACTGCTTGTATACTCACTGTCTCTCCTTTTTTCAACGGATGAAGAAATCTGCTCGACTTGTCATAGCTGGACTTTTCAAAAGAACGCTTTCATGATAACTGGGCTTAGACTGATTCATTGTTCTTAACTTTAGGCCTCAATAAACGAGAACTGAAAGGCAATGTTGTTCTGGTTTGCCTAGATTGAAGTCTCTGAGCAGGTGAGCCAAGTATATTTCCACAGGGTATGTTTCTGGGATTGAGAAAGTTAAAAAAAATTGGTATTATCACACTTTGACTTCTCAAGTAATTGCTTTGCACTCTGTACTGCACGTTCAGCAAGTCCCTTTGATTGCAGATACTCTGGACTACTAGTAACATGTACGAAGTCCCATTCTTTGGCAAATTTCTGAAACAATTGACTGGTGACTTGCGTATCATTATCAGAGATTAATTTCTGTGGACCTCATGGACTAAAAATTTTTGTTTCAACTTAGTAATGACTGTAGTTGAAGTTAAACTAGATAGTAGTTTGACCTTGAACCAATTTGAATAAGAGTCTGCCAGTACTAAGTAGTATTGATTGTTACACTCGAATATGTCAGCAGCTACAATCCACCAAGGTAGATCAGGAATTTGACTTAGGTAAAGTGGCTCTCTCTGCAAATGCACTTTAATACTATTACATACTGAACAGGAAGAAAGTACTCTATCAATATCTTTCATTAGAGAAGTTCAAAATACTTGTTCTCTTGCTCTGCTCTTAGTAGATTCAGAACCTGGGTGACCACAATACAAAATCTGGATATATTCTTGTTGAAAGGAAGCAGGAATAACAATTTTAGGACCTTTGAAAATAATGCCATCTTCCATCAACAAATCATCTCTGTAAGGAAAGTAAGATTCCACTTCTGGTCGTACATTAGATTGCTTTGATGGCCATCCATCACTAATATAGTAATTGAGTTTCTGCAAAACTGGATCAGTCATTGTATGACCTCTTAGCTCATCAAATCTTTTGGTAGAAAAACTATGCACTTCCATGACATCAGAGTCAAAATTCTCTGCATGAAGCTGTTCTGTTGCATTTCTAGGTACTCTGGATAAGGTATCAGCCAGATAAAGAAGCTTGCCTTTTGTATAGACCATTTTGAAGTTGTACTTTTGCAATTTGAGCATCATTCTTTGTAATCTTGCTGGAGCTGAATGCATAGGCTTCTTTAGAATAGTAACTAAAGGTTGATGATCAGTTTCAATCTGGATTTCTTGACCATAGATATAATCATGAAACTTGGAACATGCAAACATTATTGCCAAAAGTTCTTTCTCAATTCGAGCATATTGCATCTCATTCTGGGTAAATGTGCTAGATGTGTAGGCTACTGGCTTGCCTTCTTGAAGAATAACTGCACCTAAACCAAATTTTGAAGCTTCGCAGGAAAGAGTTGCTGGTTTGTTGACATCATCATATGTTAATGTTGGGGAGTAGCAATTTTCTGCCTAAGAACATCAAATGCTCTCTGATGCTGGCCTAACTATGACCAAGCAACATTTTTGAATGTGAGCTCTCTCAAAGGCACTGTTAAATCACTGAAATCTGGTACAAACTCACCTAAGTAATTGACAATACCAAGAAAATGTTGAAGAGCTTGCACATTATCTGGTGCTGGCATTTCAAGAATGGCTGCTTGCTTGGATAGGTCTGCTCTCAAGCCTATACTTATAAACAAATGACCTACATTTGTAACTTCAGGAAGTCTGAATTTGCACTTCAGAGGATTGAGCTTTAAGTTCACTTCACGTGCTCGGTCTAGAACTCCTGTAAGATTTCTGTCATACTCTGCCTCACCATTGCCTCCGACCAATATATTATCTACTATTATGGCATAAAGATAACCTGAAAACATTTACTCCGTTGCACCCTGGAAGACTTTACTTGTAGAATTTATTCCAAATGGCATTATGAGGAATCTATATCTTCCAAATGGGGTACTGAATGTAGTCAGTAATGAGGATTTGCAATCAAGTATCACTTGCCAAAAATCAGCTCTTTGCATCTAAGGCAGAAAAAACAGTGGCATTCGGTATCAGGGCTGTCACCTCTTCAACTGTATGCATGAGATGATGCAATTTCTTCAATGCTTTATTCAAATCTCTTGGGTCAATACATATTCTAATTTCATATGACCCTTTTTTATGAGCTGCTACCATGGACGACACCCATTTGGTAGGCTCTGTAACCACTTTGTCCAACTGAGATTTGACCTTATGTTGCATAGCTATTGGAACTCTTCTTGCTGGTCTGACCACTGGACTGATTTCTGAGCCTAACTTCGTGGAATACACAACTGGAAGTTTGCCCAATCTATCATCGAAAACATCAGCATACTCTGAAAAAATAATATTGGTGAAGCTGGAACTAGGACTCGTGCTTTTCTGATGAACTTCTTTGGTAAAAGAAAGCAAATTTATTTTCAAACTGTCTCTGAGACCCAATAATGATTGCACAGGTCTTCAAACTACAGAGAACAATAGGCTATAACAGTTCTTAGCCATATAACATGAAAGCACTACTGAGCCTTCTGTTTGAATTTCAACTCCATAACCTACAAGTTTCACACAACTAGTCATGTTTAGTTGTTAACCAGTTCTGATCCTTGCAAAAGTATCTGCAGACATGACATTACACTTTGCACCAGTGTCTACTTTAAGCTTGGTGGATTTACCATTGATCCGGACAGTACAAAACACTTCATTTCTTGTCAATAAATCTATTGCATCAATCTTTTCACCAGTTACTGACACACCATCTACATAGAAAGTAGACTGTTATGGGTCTATTTAGTTAACTTGCTTTTTGGAGTGACCCTTCTTTGCAACTGTGTTAGGTCTACTTGATTTACAAAATCTCTGAAAATGGTTATACTCCTTACATTTCTGGCATTCCTAACCAAATGCTATACACTTTTCTCTTCTGGACTCATGGTTGGCACCATAATAGCAACAGTTAACAATAAAGCTTGATTTGGGTTTTGCTGATTCACTCTTATGCTGTACTGACCAATGTCTGTTTTGCAATAGGTACCCTTGGATTTGCACTGAGCATGCTCCTTTAACTGAAATGTTCTTGGAATATGCTAGAAGACTATGGGTTTTACCTAGAAGTCCCACGGGGCTGCTGCTGCCACGTGCTTAGGCCTGCTTTTGCCTGTCATATGTTGCATGCTTTTTACATGAGCTCTGGAGCCAACTGAAACCATGCTCTTATCACTAGCAAGCATATTTGTGTAGCTTTCTGTAACTTCATGAATCTGACAAATCTCAATGGCTTTACTCAGCATTAAATCACTGTCATGAAGCAAAATCTTTATCACAGCAGCACTATTAATTCAGCACACGAGTCTGTCCTTTATTAACTCATCCTTTAAATCACCAAACCTGCATGTTTTAGCTCTGTTTCTCAGGTTGGTAATATAAGCTGTGAAAGTTTCCCCTTGCTTTTGATGTCTCATGTAAAACAAATGCCTCTTTAGTGTAACATTAGTCTGGAGGGTTGCACATTTCTCTGGATTTCCGCTTTAAACACTTGGTTCAGCCTGCACAACACACCAAGTTTCTCATTCACCTTCATACATTACTGGTGTATAGACAAATGAACACTCCCTTTCAATGGCTTCTGACCCTGCTAGATTCACCAAAATGAATGCCCTGGTACATGCATCTCTATCAGAATAAGCTGCTTGTATAAATATATCATATTCTTGCGCAGATATTCTCCAATTCTCTGCAATATTCTGATCAAACACAAGTGGTTATGGCTTGTGAAATCCATCTGCCATATTGACATATCTCAGTGAAAACTCTTGCAAATATGCACAAATATACACACTTGTACATACACGTATACATGTGCTTGAAGTTTATAACAGTACGTATAACAACATAACAAGCCTTTGTGTAACTAAATTTCATGAAATAAGTTTCCTGGGCACTGCAACACTTTGAAATCTCTTTACTGTAAAGCCCACTTGACTTGGAATTATTTTACTATATGAGCCACTTATCTTGTAAAGGCAATAATGCTAAAGTCATTCATCATCATTATTTTACTGTACGAGCCTTTGTTTTGTAATTGCTTTAATGCCAAAGCCGTTTAGCAACATTTTACTGCCAAAGTAATTTATCATCATCTTAAGAAACATTTCAAACAACTGCACAGTGCAAATAAACTGGGCAATAGAAGCTAAGGGCAAGAAACATTTTGAAGCAATTTTACTTTGCGAATACACTATCTCAAAACAATGGCACTTTTTGAATAAACTGTTTTGAAGTAACGACACTTTGCAAATAAACTTTTTCGAAGTAATAGCACTTTGTGATTAAACTGTTTTGAAGTAATGACACTGAATAAACAGTTTCGAAGTAATAGCACTATGTAAATAAACTTATTCAAAGGAATAGCACTTTGTGAATAAACTTTTTCAGACTAATGGCAATTTGTGAAGGTATTGGGCAGAAGAAGCTCAGAGTGAGAAACACCTCAAAGTAACTGCACTTTGCGAATAAATAGTACACAACACACTGGAATTTCTCCAAAATGGCTGCACTTTGTCGAACAACTCTGTATAGTGCAAGAAACACTCTGTAATGGTGTCACTCTGTGAATAGACAAACCCAGGCACAACAAATTTTTTTGAAATGGCTTCATTTGACTGCACTTCACAAAATAGTTGCACTTTGCACACAACACACTCTTTAGAATTAATGCACAGTATTAAGCACACACTGCAAGTACTTTTACACACTTTGAGATACTTCAGACAACTTTAGTTATGCTATTCAAGGCTTCAATCAATGCAAAGTAGTAATTTGTACCAAACACAGTAATTCACCCAAGACAAATGCAGTCACCTTTGCTTTACTTATACTCAATGTGCCCCTTTTCTGCCCTTTCTATTATAGTCGTTTTGCTCATTAAATCTCTTAATGTGCCTTTTATGCCCTTTTGCTATATTCATGTTGCTCATTTAATCTCTTTTCATGCCCATTATACTTTCTTGTGCTCATTTTAACTCTAAACATGCTTGTTTTACTGTAAACATGCTTGTTTTAGAATTCTGTGGCAATTCTGACCCCTTTATGTACTTTTTTAATACTCGTTTTATCAAATAACTTGGTTTCAAATATTTTGCCCGATTAGTGAGCTCTTTTCTACTTCTCATTTGCTTAATAAACTTTTCTGTGCTATTCATTTGCTTAACAATAAGTTTTGTGCCCTTGTAATGTTCTGTTTAACCGCTTTCACTAAATAAATCATCTGTGCATGTTCTCTTTACCTTTGACTTGTTTCTGGTCATTTTCTGCTCTCATTTCTTTCAGTTCACCTTTGCCATTACCTCTGCATCTTATGGCTCTGAAGAATAGTCTTTGCCATCCTGTTTCTGACACCATGTCACTCTGCAGGTCAGGATAAAACAGATGAGCATCATGGGCTCTTGTTCAAGCAGCTTTATTGTATACAAACATATCATAAATGAAGTTAAGTAACAGATTAGCTATCATGCACATCGATGTTAACATTCTGGCTGCTCCTTCAAAATGGCACTGAAGCTAACATGTGGTCGATATTTATATGCACACACAGATCTTGGAAATGCTTCTTTAAGGTACAACACACTTGTTATTCTACAGTTGGCTTTTGATCAGTGTATACAGACTATCCAAACTGGCAGCTCTGTAAAGACCAAAATTAACAGGCACATGAATATTAAAGAACTAAATATGGCTGCATCATACAGCATGAAAGTCACTAACAGCAGCATCACTGAACCAGCTGTTCAGTAGCAGAATGATGTTTAATGCTGCCTTGGTGACCTGGGCTTGCTGATTTAAGACTGCCTGCAGGCATGGTCGTATTTTATGTATTATTTTAAGTGTGGTCCCATTCAATAAAATGATCATAGATTATTTAGTTATTTATTTACTGCATTGCATATGCTATATTATAGTGATTATGGTGCAAGACTAAGGTCTCCAATTATTTATTTTATTTTTTATTTCACTAAATGTTATGTTTAGTGCATTTCTTTCATTCAGTTAAGCTTTTCACAGATGGTATTGTTTAGCTGTATGTACTTCTTTGCTTTTCATGGTGTCCTTTTTTGTCTTTTATAGAGCCACCAATTTGGACATACTCTGTATGATCAAAAGCCAGTCAAAGTTAAATGCTTTGATCTATAGTTAGCAAAATTCCATTTTTGTACAATTAGAGCTTGCCATAAAATATGCTTTATATCTGGCTATAAAACTAATACCATCATTCTGAAAAGGTATATGTGTTGACCAAGTTTTGATTTTATACTTTCTTTATAACTTTTATAATTTTCAAGATCTTTTCATTTGTTAACCTGATTTCAAAACTTAATTTTCAGTAAGTTAGCACATGTGAAACCTGTCCAGTCATGAGCAGGGCAGATGTCAGAAGGTATGAAATTCCACTCTTGCTATGTATGAAAAACTTAAAATAAATAATGGTTACCTCCTTAAGGAAGAACCCTTCATCAAATTCTGCAAGAAGGATACCCAGTTAAGAAAGTGTTGGTCTTTAGGAAAACTTTGATAAACAATGACAAAACCAGAGTACTAATTTAAGTTTTTTTTTTCTTTAAATCATTCTTCAGCTAGAAGTCCACATTTTGCCTTGGTGTATATCATAGTGCTGAGTTGATTGTGCCTTTATTGATTTGTTTTTTTGAGGTGTCATCATAGTGTGGGCTTTCCTTTCATTATACCAGCGCCTGGGAAGGTACAGCTTAGTAAGATGTGTTCCTTATTTAAATCCTCATGATTGTCATAATCCATGACTGTCTGGCTCTCATTCGAAATGCAGTGCTGAGATTTCTCTCGATTTTTTTCTTAAGTCCTAAGTAATCTCTTGTTAGCAAGAAATTGTTTTAATTATTCTGTATTTTCCAGATAGTATGAATCATGCAAGCTGACTATATTACCTGCACATCTGGCACTAGTTTTGCTTCATCACGTGGGACAATTGCAATGACTGACTTCTGAGATAAAAACCTTCAAGATCCAGTCAGTGAAAATGTTTCTTTTAAAATATCTTCTATCAGGGCAGGGTACACTAATCATATTTACCACCGCTTCCTTCTTGTCAGGATTCTTGGATTAACTTTAGCTCTTTTGGGACTTGTTAAAATGTTTCTTATATTTGACTAAAACTATGCAATTTAAACAATGAAACAAAGACAAAAACTGTTTTAGTGCATGCTACATTTTGTCTATCTAAGGCAACCTACTTGTCCATATTTATCTTCCATACAGAAAATATGCTGGAATTTCTGGCCTGGAAGCAAACTTTATTTCTGGCCTAGAAGAAAACTCTAAGAGTGTTTCTATGTACTACATTAAGACATAAAGACTGTGTGTATTTTTTTAATCCTGATATTTTAATTGTAAGAAAATTCTGCAGAATTAAGGACTAGTTTCTGCATTTCTACTTTGAAAGAGTAATTCATGTTGTCTCCATTAGGTCTCTATGATACAGATACATCCTCACAGCAGTGTGTGCTAAATTCCTCAAGCTATATATTGATTAAGATGTCAAACTATGACTATGTTAACAAACTAGCTTGTGTTAACTGACTTTGATTCTGACCTATGAACTCTTTCATGATGCTAACCTATGAACCCTTCCATGATCAGGTTCTCTTTATTTTTACAAACCTGCTGATCCTCTATAGTCTGGATTGTGTGAGTTTTATATATTTTGTGGAGAGCTGTTAGTTATTCAGCAGAGTAATTTGAGAACTTCTGCTAATCGTTCTTTCTTCTGTCTTGTTCCAGCTGTCTGGAATTTCTTATGGTTTCATTTCTCCAAGTCTTTTGGGTTTTTAATACCATGATGGTAATGGACCCCAATCCTAAATTAAAGTATGATTAAAGTTCATGAAATTAGTATTGTTTCAATGTTTGATGTCAGCCAAAAGTGCTCTTTGCAGCACCTGCAATATGCCCAGAAATTAATCTTTTTGCAACTCATACAGAGTTATATGTATTGGTAATACATCCAAGACTGTAAATGTATCCCACTGCTATTAGAGCTGTCTGAGTATCTTTCCTCCACATTGTACTCATTTCTGCCTTCAATTCCTTGTATTTTATGACTTTGTGCTCTCTGTACATAAGAAACTATAATCACTGGGTTCAGCAATTTCAATGATCAATGTTACTTTTGTCTAGTTTTCATGTACTACTATATCTTGCTTTCACACATCCTTTATTTTAAATGTTGGTAATGGGTAATCTCCTGTGATATAAACTTCGCCATGCTCTATGATGCTTTGTGGCTCATGTTTCCAATGTTTCCAGCTACTTCAGCATTGTAATGTGTTCCCAATCCCAATGCAACAGTCTTGCTACATTATTATGCCTTTCAATATCACAGCCAGCAACAAGATGTGCAACTGTTTCCAGTTCCATTTTCCTAAGCTCTGATCTTCATCTCTTAGAAATTCACAAACTTAATAAAAACACAGGCAAACTTCTTTTACAATCACTCCGTAGCTAAAGCTTAGAATAATCTTTGCTTAAGAACTATCTCTAACACTTACAACTTCAGAAAATCTCTCAAGGACAACCTACTAAAATCTTGGTCCTGCCCTTGCTCTGTACCCACTTAATCTACCTTCTCTGTTTTCCCTCCTTAGTTTCATTCTGTGCTCACTCATAACTATGGGTTACTACTACATACATAGCATTTTTGCATTTTGGTCTCTGACAACTTTGATTGTAATCATTGCTCTACTATGCCATTTGATTGTAAGTTTTTCTTTTTTATTATTATAAAGTGTATTGCAATCTATCTTGTATTTTTTGCATGTTTGGAGCTTTTCTCCTGGGGCCTCCCCTACAAAAGGGTTTTGCCCAGTTGGACTAACCCAATTAACAAATGTCAAATAAATAAATAAATAAATAAAATTACAAAATCTGCATTTGTCTGTTTCTCCCACATATTCAATGGACTTTGTAAATAATGTGTACATAGTCCACTATCCTGGGTCGCTAATATTAACCTTTCATCTTTTGATTTAAATTTGCCTCTGCTTAGCCATTCCTGCATCAGATCCTGATCAGCATGAGAGTCTTCCAGGAGTTTTCTGTGCTTGCAACTATATTTATGCCTTTTCCACATTTCTTGCCTTCTCATCTGATCATTCTCCTTATATTTTCCTTTTGTTTTTTTTGGCACATTCAGTTGCTGCCTGATTTTTATCTACTTCTGGTTTGGTTTTATTCCCATTTGACACTGATATGCTTCTGCTAAACTAAGTAGGGAGGTCATCTTAGATTTGTTCTCTTCATACTTCAAAACTTTCACTATGTTTGAATTTGATGAGGTCAGCAGATATGTATGCAGTCTTGCAATTACAGATCTATACATGTAATCAATTTCGAGGAGGCCCCTACCTCCTTCATAACAAGAAATACATAATCTTGGTATACTCTGATTTTTATACATCATTTGATAAGTGTGAAGTATTTTTCTTGTTTTCCTGTCCAGCTGATCCAATGCCTTTTGAGGCCACTCAGTCACCTCAAAACTGCAAGTTAGAACAGGAAGAACAAATTATTTCATTGCTTGGACTTTGTTCCTAGATGTCAGGGCTAATTTCAGTATTAATTTTAGTCTTCTAAAATATCCTTTATTTAGTTTTGTTCTAATTTCTTCATGTTTTATTGTTGATCTTTCATCAATTCCCAAATATTTATACACGTCCTCCTGCTTAGGTTCCTTTTTATCACATTCCTGTCCCAAACTGATATTTTCTTGGCGCTGCAACTTTCCTCCTTTAAACATTATTTTTCCACATTTATCAAAAACAAATGACATTCTAATATCATCTGAGGAAGTTTTGACCACTTCCAGTTGGGCTTTCAGCTCCTTATCTGATAAACTATATAGTTTAAAATCAAGCACAAAAACTAGTTCAAGTCTTTACGCTTTGTTGTTGTCTGGGGGCCAGATTATAACTATATAATTTAATCTGTTAAATAGGCAGTTAAATGGGTTAAGGGCAAGATAAAAAAGCAGCAGCAACAAAGAGTCACCCAGGAATATCCCCCTTTGCTTTATAATCCCTAGGATAATAATTGGTAATTTATCGTGGCTTAGCTGAAAATTAATTTACTACTGTTTCATGTTCACTGTAATATGACTGATCAAATTAGGGTGTATCTTATACATTTGTAAGCACTCCTTTATCCATGAATGTGGGATGCTGTCAAATGCTTTTCTGTAAACTATCCATGCCATACTTAGATTCTTCTGCTTTTTGCAATTCTCCATTATAACTAACAACAAAGGATACTTTGTTCCATATGACTTTATTTTGTCACTCTATTGTCATGATTGTCATGATTGTTCTAGTGTCATGATTGAGTTTTTTTTTCTGAATGACTATAAACTCGGTTAGCATCAGTTCGGGTATATAGTTTATAGATCGTCAGAAGGCAAATTATTAGTCTCTAGTTTTTAGGGTAGTTTGCAGGTTCACTCTTAAGGAGGAGTATTTTTTTCCTGTTGTTAACCAGCTTGGTGCCTGTTTGAGGTGTGCATATAAGTAGTTCCTACTCAGGATTAAATCTTCATGTAACAATGTTAATACTTTTAGCCAGAAATTAGGTGCTGCATCTGGGCCTGGAATTTTCCATTTAGGAGTGTTTCTTAATTTTGTTTCAATTTCTCTGACTGTTATTTCATCCCATTTTATATCCTATATGGCTGAACCTCTTATTACTTCTTTTACTTTGATCCAAATGTTTCTTTTACTTCTTCTATCCATTCACCATCTTTGCAATGTTCCACATGGTCTTCCTAGATATTTGTCATAGTCCTATTAAAAACTACACAGACACCCACAGACTGTTGATGACCTTTATTGTAATGAATAATGAAATAGTAAACAAAAAAAATATTGAAGCACACAAATTCACCTTATTGCACAAAGTAATGTACTTAACATAAGGGCAGTGTACCTGCTCACCCTTAGATAAGCAGCATCCCCCACCTGCTCACTTATCATTGTAATCACAAAGGCAGCATCCCTGTTCACCTTAGCATATCACCAATTAAATCCTTACACATTAAGCCTTCCACCATCAAATTTCACCACCTCAAATTCCAATTATCCTGCTGAGGGGAAACAGAAGAGGGGCAAGCCTGTCTCTCTTCTCAGCCCACCCAATCATCACCAAAATGAGACAGGCTGGGCGGGCAACAAGACCACACCAAATGTGCTTCCCAACACGAATTTCCCCTTCAAAACCCTTAAGACCCACTCATTAATCCTACCTCACTTCCTCCCTAAGCATCCCACTTAATTAACCCTTTCCTAACTACTCCCTACCCACACACTTAACTTATCTTCCCAACCCCCCTCTCTTGCCACCATCCCTATACTAAAGTTGTCATAGGTTCATAGGTTCATAGGTAGATACTAGGCTATCTGCCCTAGGGCATTTATAAGCCTAGCCAGAGTGTATTTGGCTTCTGCTTCCCTATTAGATTAGCCTACTGTGCCTCTGTAAAGTAGGTCACAGAAGGTACCCTTTGAAGATTAGTTTACTGTGCCTCTGTCTAGCAGGGACACGGGGAGATCCCAGGGATGAATTTGCGATTTCCCATCCATGCGTCCAAATTTTGCTTTAAGAGGGTCAGCGAGGGGCTATGTCTAACATGAATTGGGATTCTATTCCAGAGTGAGGGGAGCCTCTGGGAAATGAATCTGTCCCTCCAGCATGTCCTATTTATTTTTGTGCTGAGGTTTAGGTCCCTGGAGCGTGTAGCTCTAAGGGACTTGGATTTTTTGAGGTGGAGGTGTCCCGTGACAACTTCGTCTGTTCCAAACTTCATTTGTCACGGTCCTATTAAAATCTACACAGACACCTACAGGCTTTTGATGACATTTATTGTAATGAATAATGAAATAGAAAACATAAAAAATGTATTGAAACATACAAATTCAACTTTGCACAAAGTAATGTAACTAAACATAAGGGCAGCGTACCCGCTCACCCTTAGATAAGCAGCGTCCCCCACTTGCTCACTTATCATTGTAATCACAAAGGCAGCATCCCCGCTTACCTTAGCATATGACTAATTCAATCCTTCCACACCAAGTCTTCCACCATCAAATTTCACCACCTCAAATTCCAATTATCCTGCTGAGAGGGAACAGAAGAGGGGCAAGCCTGTCCCTCTTCTCCCCCCACCATCCCAAAAGGGCTGTTCCCCCTCACACAATCAACCCCAATTAAGGTTAAGCAAATCCAGACCAAATTCACTGAGATGAGCTCCATCTGACCTATACCACTTGGGATCCCTGTTCTCAAACTCCACATGCCGTATAGTATGCACCCCCATTTCTTTCAAATATTTTGCCAATGTAAAATTAACATACTTCCAAGCCTTCTCCAATGCAGAAAAAAGTTTTGCCTCCCTCCAAACTAACCTGGGTATAATCTCAGTTCAAATCAAAACCACTGATGGACAAAGCCTTCTCAATGCTAAAACATCATCACAAATATGATAAAATGAAAAATAAATATAATAAATATAATAATAAATATGAAAACTGCCTTTTAGGAATTCTACCCAAATCATTCCCCCCTAAATGGAGCAACAAAACCTATGGCAATCACCACTGACTCTGGAACATCGTAAATACCTGCAATATCCGGCTCCACAACAACTCTCTAACACCATGCCAGATGACCTTCAGTCCAAAATGGTCCAGACCCTTCCTAGCTCCCCAATATATGAAAGAATGACCCAAGATGATAACCCTTCTCTCACCTAACAAAAAAAAAAAAGTTAAACCGCAGCTCTCATCAAACTACTTAACATAAGTCAAAATGGCAGTGGAAGACCACCATCCCACCCTCTTGATAACTTCAATCGAGCTTCCTCCCTTTGCTAAATCTGATGCCCTGCCCATCCTGAACAAATGGAAAGAAAACCTATCCCCTCCTAATCCAACACTACTAAGATCCCTCCTCATAATCAAGTTCAATCACTCACCCATCAACCCTCTACCACCCAATGATGTAAAAACTAACCCTTGAACTTTACCCTTTTTAGCCACCCACAATCTTTTACCCCACACCATAGGACATCTCCAGCTTGATGCAACCTCTTCCAAAACTATTGGGAGACGCCCTCCCTTCCTGATACATCTTCAAAGACCTCAGCCTAATATGCACCACCTTGGGCAGTATAAGCACATCATCCCACACCAAGGAACCCAACAACTCAGACACCTGAAATGCCCTACAATACATCCACATGCTTACCGTACTCCACACCACATACTCATCCAAACATCCACACACTTTACCTAAACCCTTTAGCAATATTCTTAAAATCCCCTTCATCACTGGCCATCTCCTATCCATAGCAGGGCCTTCAGTTCTACCTCAACCTTTCAATACTTGGTCCACCAACCATGACCTAGTACAATCCTCTAATCTGGCCAACTGAGTAAATGCTCCAAGAGCTTCCAATGCCAACTTCACTGTACAAACTGCTTTACTCTGCTCCCTCAACATGACTAAATAACACAACAAACTCTCCGACCACTCAGAGTGATCATCCGGTAACTGCCTCAGAAAAATGTCAAAAATCAGACAATGCCCTACTGTAAGGTCTCCTCATAGATACCACCCAAGACTGTTGCACCAACCTGCCTATTATTACTGGCCAATCTGCCAAATCTTGTCTGGAATGATGGAGGGATGCAATGCTGCTGTTGGAGCAACCTACTGAAATCTGCAAAACTGAAAATGAGACAAACTATCAGCTATCTCATTCTTAACCCCAGACACATGCAACCCTGTAAATGAAAAGTTAATCAACAAACTTGGAAAAGCAAGTTTATGAAGAACCAATACCAAATGAGTGGATTTAGCCATCTTAGCCTGCAACACTCTCACCACTGCAATATTGTCACAAAAGCCGCCCAAATTGGCATCAGGTCCAAAATGGCAACTTCCCATTTCCAATCCTCAGACCAATGAGCAGGCCATGGCACCGAAAACCATTGCCCCGCAAAGTAAGCACCCATGCCAAAACCCCTGGCTGCATCTATAAACAACTCCAGGTCCCCTTGCTCTACCCAATCCAACTACCAAAATGAGATCCCATTAAACTGATGTACAAACTCCATCCACAAAGCTAGGTCCTCCTGAGCTAACTTGCTGACCCTAACTCTGTGGTGCTTACTCTTCCCCCCTTTCAAGAGAAAGGCCACAGACCAACAAAACATCCATCCAGGATGCACCACCCTGCAAGTAAAGCTCATCAAGTCCAACAATTACATCACATCCCTCACCCGAACTTTTGTCTTGGACTTCACCCAACTGACTTCCTCCTGCAGCTGAAGCACCTTGTCCTTTGGCAAACAAAACAAACCTTGTCTTGCGTCCATTGTCAAACCCAGAAAATCAAACACCTTCACAGGGCCTTCTAAATTATGCTTTGCCAGTGGTACTCCCAATGCCTCACACATTCCCAAAAACTCCTGCATAGCCACCTGTGCCACTTCCCTACCTTCACCCACCAACAAAAAATCATCTAGATAGTGAAATGCTTGCTGCTCATCTACCCTATGCTGCCATATCCAATGCAGTGCTGAGCTAAACCTCTCAAAAGTAGAACACACCACTGCACATCCCATAGGTATGGCAGTGTCAAAATAAAAAGTATCGTCCACCACCATGCCCAATAAAGGACAATCCTCCTCCCACACTGGCAACAAGTGAAAAGCCGATTCAATATCTATTTCAACCAGCCAAGGATCCTCAAAACTCCTAATGATTTGGACTGCATCATCCAAAGAAAAGTACATCACTTTAACCTCCTCCCCAGGAATGAAATCATTAACAGACTTGCCCTCGGGGTATGACAAATGATGGATTAAATGAAACTCACCCAGCTTCTTCATAGGAACCAACCCTATTGGTGACATTTTAAATTCAGGAAAAGGGGGGCAATCAAATGGGCCCAACAATCTCCCTGCCTGACACTCCTTCTCAGTCAAAGTTTGTAAAACATCCTCCATCCCACTCACAGACTTCAATTTTTTTCCCACCATACCATCACCCACCAACGTAGACTTAATCGAAAACCCCCTAGAAAAACCCTCAAGTAATTCCCCAGCTACCACAGGCACTGGATAACGTGCCAGCAAGTCCTTCTCAAAACCTGAACCTTAATAGGTGAATGGGTCCCCTGGTTGCCCCTACCTCCATGAAAGGACCCCCCCCCCCTTTGGCCCCAAAAATTAGCCTGGCCGCATACCCTTTGCAACCCCATGCGAGGACTACCCTAACCTCTTGGGCCCGTGAAATAAGATGCCTGACTACCAAACTGACCCCACCCCCACCACTCTGTGTAGCTGCATGGGCCCTCATACACTTACAACAAGCATGGGAAAATCTGCAACCTACCCATGAAAACCTTCCTGCTTTAAATGCCCAACACACCCTGGCACCTCCTTCAGCAGGCTGAGCCACCCTATTTCCCAATCCAAAAGTGTCCATCATGGTAGAAAGCCAAATATCTGGGTGTCTGACAGCCCAGTGCATAGATTTGTCAACCGCCTTTTGTTCATGAAACTTCGGATCATACCAAAACCATGCATTACCAGACTGTAACCTCTGTGCCTCCTTTATAGTCAAAAAATAGGACAAGAGAGGAAGGGCTAACAAAGTATTCCTCTCCAAACACACTGCAATAAAACCCAGGACCCAATTATCCCATGACCTAGGCCAGAACCTACCCACCTGTTTGCAACCTATAGCCACCAGTGCCACCAAAAAGTCCTTCCCATTAGCTGACTCTGCTTCTGTCAAATGTTGGACCCCTTCTGCATCAATCAAATCAATAATATCAATAAATTCGCCTTTCCAAATCTTCTCCTTCACTATTAACGATATGTGAAGAGTCAATAAAATTGGTGCTCACTCCTGTCATAGAGCTGCATCGCCAACCAATCCCCCGGCTGTGACCCAAACTCTGACCCTACCTCATCTAGGCCAGGCCTCAAATCCTCCTCTAACAATGAAAGGGTATTATCAAAACCTCAATCACAATCAGCTAGAGCCTCCAAACCCTTTCCCAATGCAGCACCTTGAACACTCCTTCTCAACCCTGACTCACTTCCCGTAACTGAACCTACAGCCTCTGTCCCCCCCAAACCTGGTGAATGATTACCTGCCACAGATGAAAGAGCTGCCACTGGCATCTCACCCTCTGCTGTACTCTCTTCCATTGCCATCTGCCTGGCTCTCTTAGCTCTCAATGTCCAAGTTCCAGTCCCTGTCTGCCACTTTCTTCGAGTATTTGGACCCTGCAAACTCACTGTTGGATCCTCATTAGAAATCTCTAAATAGGTCTTCAGCTTGTGTCACAATACTGGCCCACTTCTGTCTCAATGCTTCTGCCATGATCACCACTCACCCTAAAGAAAAGAAAATAAAGATTGTTAGAGCAGGCAATAAATAAAACATTAACAGAGCTAACCAATAGCATCCTTCAAATCCAGGAACAGTAAACCTAATCAGTACTATGAGCCCCCCAAATAAATCTAGTAGCAGCAGCCAAAATTACCACACCTGCTAGTGACAAAACCAGGAATTATACATTGAAATCAGAGCAAATGTACCACTACACCATTTGCTCTGACAATCCCTTAACCTTATTGTCACAGCTTATACCACAACCCCTTTCAACTAGTTATTTAATAACATAATCACCCACCTAGCTCCCTCCCTAATTTAAACCACAATCATCCCTACCAAGCCTCAAGCCCAGTTATTGACCTGCCATAATACAGTTCTGTCTTATTTAATTTACCTTCACCCATCATTCGGTTGCTTCCTACAACCCCCCCTTTCCCAAAGTCTGTAGCTGCTGCTGGCGAAAACACAATTTCACTACCTACAATGTTACCAGGACCTGCCATGCAACTGCTAATATCTGCTTCCCCTAACCCCTCCCCGATGGAGAACAAATTGTATTAATCATGTACTTCCACTGAGCTGTGATATAACCCACTTTGTCTTTAGCTCACTTTAAAAAAGCCACCCAAAGTGCCCTTCATGTAGCAGGTAATATGTTCTACTGTTCACTTTCCATTGCCTCTACCCAATGGTCATGGAGACTCTGTTCCTAACACATGGTGGTTAGATGCCACAAAGTAAGTGGCAATGCCTTAACCATATATGTGTTGTAAAGACCACAAAGACTTCTTCCATTCTTAAGGGGATTGCTCTGTAATACAACATGTTTTATTTTTATTATTTATTTTTTTTAAATGAAGCCGTCTTTGTGGCTAGATTGCGCATGCACAGACCCCACACTGATGGGAAGCATGCATTGCCAGCTCCTCCATCAACAACTAACACTCTGACACCAGGGAAATCCACTAACCCCACCAACAAAAAGAAACACTGCCTATAAAGCCTCTGGTAACCTCCTACAATGACTAGCACACAGAAAGAACTATTTATTTATTTATTTATTTTATTTTGCATTTGTTGATCGGGATAGTCCGACTGGATACAGGTCCATTTTCAGTGGAGGCCTGGGGAGAAAATCTCCAGCATTAAACATTACATTGAAATTGAACATGAACATTAATACAATTATAGTCAATCATAGCTCAAACCTATATGGTTACAGACAATCAGAAGGAGCTAGGTACTCCTTACAATACTGTTCATGTACTATAGTATGGTAGGAGTTAGTCTGGATTGTGACAGGGGCATAGTCAGTGTGTCATGAAATACTGTTTGAGATTTTTCTTGAATTGGTTTAATGATGGTTCTAGAGTTAGGTCAGCTGGAAGTGAATTCTAACTTTTTCCAACAGAGTTAGAAAACAAGGAGTCACCAGCTGAGTTGTTAGTTTTGAGTATTTGAATTAGCAGTATGTTAGAAGATCAAAGTGGCCTCATGTTCCTGTGGGGATAAATAATGTTTTTAAGTGCAGGGGTATTATCTGGTTGGTTGAGAATTTTGTAGGCTACTACAAGTTGATTGTACTGAAGTAAGCTAGGCAATTCTAGCCATCCTATATGTTTAAGGTTTTGACAGTGGTGAGTTCTGTAAGTAGAGCGAGTGGCAAATCTAGCAATGTGATTGCAACAGGTTGAGAGTTTGCAGAGTTCAGATTTGTTCAAGTTAGTGAAAATGGAGGAGGCATAGAAAAGGGTGGAAAGAAGATGAGTGTGGGCAATGGCAGCCCTAGCTAGTGGAGTAAGGAAAGGTTTATTTTTATATAGGGAGCCCCATTTTTTATGAATGGTTTTAATAGTTTGATTGATATGCATGTCAAATTTAAGGTTATTATCAATTGTTACCCCTAAGAGTTTAGTATGGTTATCTGGGGAAATTACAGTTCCATTATTAGAGGATATCATAAAGGAAAGTGGTGTAGAGCTGTGAGTGGGGGAGAAAAGTAGCAGCTTGTTTTTTTAGGGTTCAAGAGCAAACGACGGCACGAGAGCCAGTTCTCAACTGCATTAAATGTTTTCTGGAATAGTGTTAGCAGGTTAGATGGGGTGGAGGCTGAGTAGATCAACGTGGAATCATCTGCGTATTGGATGCATGTAGCATCTGGAATGGCAGAGTAAAGGTCATTAATAAAGATTGAAAAGAGAAGCGGTCCTAAAATAGAGCCCTGGGGAACCCCAAGGGTGAGGGGTAGTAGGTTAGATAAATTTCCCTGCCATAGAACCACCATGTTCTGCCATTCAGATAGGATTGAAACCATTGAATACCATGGTTATTCAAGGAAATGGATTTAAGAGTGGCAGTGAGTAGTTGGTGGTTGACCATTTCAAAGGCTTTGGATAGGTTGAGGAAGAGGACTGAAGATAGTTTGTTGTTATTACGATTATGATTTATGACATTGGAGAAAGAGAGGAGGGCAGAGGAGGTACTATGGTATAGCCTAAAGCCATGCTGAGAGTTAGCCATCAAATTGTTTTGTATGAGATAGTGCAATAGTTGCTTATGGATAAATTTCTCTATTATTTTGGCCAGTGGCAAAAGTATGGCAATAGGTCTATAATTTGATAGTTCTGTGGAATTGCCAACTTTGTGGAGTGGTATGACATGGGATGTTTTCCAGATGGAGGGGATGGAGGCTTCAGCTATGGTTCTATTCATAAAGATTGAGACAGGATAAGCTATGACATCTGCGGCTTTTTGTGGGTACTCTGCAGGAAGGAGATCTGCAAATAGGGTGGTCGGTTTTACTTTTTTAAGCAGGGATCAGATAAGTGAGGTAGAGACTGGTTGGAAACTTAAGGGGAGATGGGTAGTGAGTGAGGTTATGATAGAATTAGTGCCTGTGAGAGTTAGCTGGCTAGCAAGTGTCTGGATAGACTCAGTGAAAAAACTGTTAAAGGTGTTGGCAAT
Source organism: Protopterus annectens (assembly GCF_019279795.1). Taxonomy (NCBI): domain Eukaryota; kingdom Metazoa; phylum Chordata; order Ceratodontiformes; family Protopteridae; genus Protopterus; species Protopterus annectens. The sequence goes on from NC_056733.1 coordinate 1,517,869,202, forward strand.
CTCCTCTAGTGATTTATGAGTAAAAGTGGAAGGGGTTGGAGTGGTGGATTGTCCAGGATGAAGAAGTTTATTTATATATTTTGGTGTCTTTGTTGAAGATTATAATAGTATTTTTTTGTCTAGCAGAATGGATTTTTTTGTGTCATTATGAAGCTGCTGATATCTCAGTTGGTCTAGAGGGGCTTTGGTGTCATGCCAGGTGGCCCATATTTTATTTCTAAGTTTGATCTTTGATTTGGTATCCTTTGTAAGCTATGTTACAGCTTTTGTTTATTTCTAATAATACGCCCGGGGGCGTGTGAGGCAAGTATTGCAAGAAATTTAGTATTAAAGAATACCACAGCTTCATCAAGTGGCAGCCATTTTAGGATTGATCAGTTACATGCTTTTAGTTCATTTTTGAAGTTGGGGGGATTGAAGTTCTTATTGTTTCTAACTGTTTTGTGAATAGGCCGGTGGGGATCATCAGTTTTATGTCTGATGATATAGGTTAGAGAGTGATCACTGAGATCATCAGGGATGGTCCCACCTTTATACATATGGGGATGATATATTGATAAGTATCCAGTCTAGGATGCTTTCTTTTTTATTGGGTTTACTGATCCAAGTGGGAGAGGATATTATTTGTGTAAACCCATGTAGATTTATATGGGTGGAAGGGGGTTCTAAGGAGTATGAGTTCAAGTCTATGTTGAAGCCTCCAAGCACAATGGTTTCTTGGGGGTAGGTGTTGGTTAACCAGTGGAGGATGTCTTCTAGGATGTTAGTGTTATTGCCTGGGGGAATATAAATACAGACAATATTTATACACTTGTTATTGTTAATTTGTAGTTTGGTAGTAAGAATTTCAGCTTTATCAAAACTGGGTGGTAGTAGGGGTTCTCTAGTAACTTTTAGTGTATTTTTGTAAATTACAGCTACCCCACCTCCCTTTCTAGTACAGCGGTCTGTTCTAGTTATGTTGCATCCCGGTGGTAGGACCTAATTGTCTGTAGTTGTAGGCTTTAGCCAGGTTTCTGTGAGACAAAGTATATCTGGGGAATGGGCATCTAAGAGGGCATGTAGGTTGTGGAGTTTATTGTTTATACTTCTGATATTTAGGTGAAAGGCTAGGAGTGAATTAAAAGGCCTGCTTAGAGGTATAGTGCTATTGGGGCTGGAAGCATGGGAGCCAATGTCCACAGCAGTGGTTGGGCCAGGATTTGGGTGAATGTCTCCATCAATTAATAGGTTGTAGTGTAGACTGACTAAGAGCTTTAGAAGTTTATTTATTAGTTTTTGATGGTGTTTGGGTTTAGGGTTGAAATTTTTGAATCTAACAGGGTGGCAGGATATCAGACAAGAGGAGTCGGATAAGAGGGGGATGGTTAAATGAGGTACTGGATATGAGAGTTTTGGTATAGAGGTTTGGCACTTTGGATAGTGGAATCCTAGATAGTACTGATTTTCATAAGTGGTATGGAGATATAGAGTGAGCATTAGAGGTAACAGACAAAATAGTAGTGGTTTTGTTAGTGATAACTTTGTAGGTAGTTGGTACATTTTAAAGGGTTATATTCTGAACAGGTTATTGTAAGAAGAGAAGGAGAAGACTGGGTTTAGGAAGGGGAGTGACCCTTGATGATATGTGAGATGGTGGTTGGATGTGAAGAAAAGGGGTGTGACCATACAGGTATAAATTTAGTAGTACTGGGAGTGGGTGAGAATTGGGGGCAGTGTGAGGCTCAGAGCAAGCCCAAGCATAGCGAGGGCGAGTGGAGTGGGGCATAGCCAGACCACAAGATTGCTAGAGCCTTTGCTTACAAGATAAGAACTTTAGGGGATGTAAAGTATTGCTTTTCTTTAGTGTTTTGCTGCTTAGTTCAAAATACAGTATTAGGGGATTTCAGAATACTTGTGTTAGCCACTAGTTTCTTCTTTAGTGAATATTCTGTTAGTTAGCCAATTTAAGGGGAAGTGTTAGATTTATGGGACTTTAGGGACTGGCTGGCAGTGCTTTAGACCCAGTTCAGTAAGCTATATAAGTGATAATCAGAGTAAGTTATAAATAGTAACCTTGCCGTTCTTTTTGTAAGGAGGGACAAGCAGTGAATTTTCCTTTTTTAATTTCTCACGGTTCTTCTAGCATAGTGCGCCTTTCAGGGTGGGAGCAGTAGAAGTGGAACTGTACCTAGTAAAAGATATAAATGTTAGAACTTTTCCACACTAACTCCAACCATTAGTCTTATTAGAAACCTACACAGTCACCTTTACATGCATCCATATAATCTAGTAGTTTACCAATGAGATATGTCTTCAAATGCGACCATTAATATGTTTGTTTATGACGTGTAGACAATGATAAACTTCAAATACTTATCCAAAAAGAAGCCTATGAGCAGTAGATTGCATACCTATGCAGGTGTTTTTACTCAAAAAAGTATCTATGACAGTAGAATAACATACAGTATCAAGCTTTAACATAAGTGAACCCTTAGAGCAATTAAACACATACTATCATAGGTGTATACTAAAGAGAGCCTTTAAGCAGTAAATTAAATTCACTCACAGGCATTTATCCAAGCAGAACAGTTGAGCAGTTAACTACATGAGGTTTAAAGCATTTAACCAGAAAGAGCCTACCAAACGCAAATCACATACAAACTCTGGCATTAACTCAAAAAATAAAGCCTATTGACAAAAATGACATACCACACTAAGTGAAGGCAACCACGTGATTCCAGGAGCACTGGGGCAGTTTAAAAATGGTGGTTCCAACAGGGTGATAAGTAACCTTGTATCCTTAGCTGGGGGGAGGGGGAATCTAGCAGCTGACAGGATTATACAGAGCTTAGTCGGCCCACAAGATTGCTAGAGCCTTTGCTTACAAGGTAAGAACTTTAGGGGATGTAAAGTATTGCTTTTCTTTAGTGTTTTGCTGCTTAGTTCAAAATATAGTATTAGGGGATTTCAGAATACTTGTGTTAGCCACTAGTTTCTTCTTTAGTGAATATTCTGTTAGTTATCCAATTTAAGGGGAAGTGTTAGATTTATGGGACTTTAGGGACTGGCTGGCAGTGCTTTAGACCCAGTTTGGTAAGCTATATAAGTGATAACCAGAGTAAGTGATAACCAGAGTAAGCTATTGTCCCGTTCATCTCCCTACTACAGTTATACCTCAACAGACTGCCTACCCACTGCGCATGTGTATGCTACAACACTGGCCCTCCATGCCCACAAAAATGCCACTACCACCAATGAGGCTTCCCCCAAGAACAAGAGAATAACTGGACAACAAATCCACGGCTATCCACCAATGAACTGCATCTCCTGGACCTGGGCACCCTAACAGCAATTACTCTAACCCTACCTACGGAAAGAGCATTACTACACAGACTGACCACCATCTTGCTACCCACACCATGCAGCAACCGACCAACTTGCCAACAACCGACATCAGGAGCAAACCACAGTAAGTAATTTTCACTATACTACCAACGAAGCCTACAATACTAAGTAGCACCACTCACTCCTCTTTACATTCAGTCTTACTGCTTCCTTCTTTCTCTCATCCATGCATAAGACCCCGATTGCTCCTCTCTCACTCTGTCTCTCTCTCTCTCTTTTTTTTTTTTTTATAACTCCTATTTACGAACTATCCTCTCCTACCCCCTCTGTACATTCCCCCACCACAAATCCCTCTTCAGAGAGATGGAGATGAATTAAAAAAAAAAAAAAACACTCTCCTGCAGATATGACCCCAAGAAGAAATTGTACTCACCTGTATGCTAGGAAACCACTCAAGGCCTACCGTTACACACTTCAGGTCGTCAAGATGTGATCTTGCTTCAACAACAAGATCACACCAAATGTGCTTCCCAACACTAATTTCCCTTTCAAAACCCTTAAGACCCACCAATTAATCCTATCTCACTTCCTCCCTCAGCTTCCTACTTAATTAACCCTTTCCAGCTACTCTCTGCTCACACACTTAACTTATCTTCCCTACCTCCCTACATCCCAACTCCCCCCCCCACCAACCCCATACTAAAGCTGTCCCATGACAACTTTTTCTGTTCCAAACTTCATTTCTCCAAAATATGACTATCTCTTCTTGTTTTGGTGGTGTTTCTATTCCTTTTGCTTTATATCCCAATTCTCTATAAAACTTTTTTGGGTCATCCATGAATTGCTTATTTTGCACTTTTCCTTTATATTTATCTGCATATATACTATGTTTTTCTAAAACAGGGAGCAGCACAGTGACACAGCAGGTAGCATTGTTGCCTCACAGCAAGAGGTTCCCTGGCTTGATTCGCAGCTAGGGAGCCTTCTGTGTGGAGTGTTCATGTCCTCCATGTGTTTCCTTTGGGTGTTCTGGTTTCCTGCCACCTTTCAAAGACATGCAGTAGGTAGATTGGACACTCTAAATTGGCCATAGGTGTGAGTGTGTGTGGTATGGATGAACTGTGGCAGGACTAGCCACCCAGCAGTGTAAACCTTGGCTCTTGATGATTGTTATTTTTGAAGTGACCCACCAACCCCATGTGTAAAAATGGGAAATAGGGGTTGTGGATAGACGAATGGATGGATGGAAGGATCTTCTATGTTTGTCTGCCTGGAATGATATTTTTAGTTTATTATTTGCAATACTATATGTTAGATCCTGGTCTGTTCTAATACTATGCAACGATTTTATCATGTCTTTACTTTTAAGTACTTTTCTAAAAGTGACACTTCTTGTCTTAATTGCTTTATAGTTTTCTCTGTTCAATAATTCCATGATGGCATGTGATTTCTTTACTTCATTTTCCTTGTTAACCCATATTTCTGAGGTAAGACTTTATTTCTTATTAATTTTGCTGTACAGTAGTACGTATATCCTATTTACTTTTTTATATCACATGAATTTCTGTTAATAGTCTTGGTTATTGTGTTCATTTGTTTCATCCGTGTTCCAACATTTTGGGTCTTATTGACTTTCTGTAATCTATTTCTTTCATCGATCTCACTATATCTATCCATCTCTATCAAATCAATCATCTCTTCCCTTAGATCTTTTTCTTCTAAACTGAGGTCATTTTCTTTATTCATTTCTTGCAGTCATTCTACAGAAAGTTCCAGAACATCTACTTGTGACATATTCTCTTCAGCTGCATCCTGCGTTAACTGATGTTCTTTCATATGGGAACTCACCGGCTTGTCACTCCATAACATTGACTACATCAGAGTTGCCCATCATTTCCTGTTCCTTCCCTTGCTGTGCATTTCCAGTTGAACTTTTCTGCTGGTTACCTGCTGAAAGCTCCAAAGTATCTTCATGTGGCAAATGGTCAAGTGCTTCCCATTCCACTTGTTTTAACTTAATTTGGGAACTATATGTTGCATCATGCTGAGACATTACCAGAGCTGGATTTTCCATACTAAATCCTTCACTTTGCAGGTAATCTATAACTTCAGTCACTATTTCTTTAACATCTCCATTGCTAATTGTGTTTTTGTCTTCTCCTCATTGTTTCCTTGTATGTAAGCTTCTGAACCCCCCCCCCAAGCTTTCTTTGTTGCAGGGAAGCCTTCTAGCTTATCAGTGGGAGTGGTAAGCACTAGGTAAACTATCTACCACATAAGGATTAGTTCTGGCCCAGAAATTATAGTTATTGGCCGTTTGGGCAGTTTTTTCCATCTTTCTCAACCTTCTGATTTAAAAGCCCACATTTGCACTTGTTTCCCCCTTTCCTGTAACTAGTTTAGTCCAGATACAGATTCTTAGTTTTAGCACTTGAATTTGCTTATTCGTTATCAGCACTTGTTCAGAACTTGTAAGCACTAAATTACCTATGAATTACTACAGCACTCAACCCTCTTCATTACCTAGAGGAAAATGTGGTACTTACTTTCTTCACTTGCTTAGAGAAAAACAGCTCTTGTACTCAGTTTCCTCACTTATCTAGAGGAAAATAGTTTTTTATTCAGGCATGTTCAAGGGTCAGCTCCCAGTGTTCTCTCCTGTCTATCTGATGAATCTGAGCATATTGGGGCAATGTAGAAATTGCCTCATGTACACAGACAACCCTCTCCTCCTACCACCCAACACTACAACCTGTGAGAGATGCACTTATCTAGCCAAACTGGAGGTAAAGCTCTCTCCAATCAAGACTGAACTTGACAGTCAAGAGGAGAAGGTGAACACTTGCACCACACCACACTCATCACATAGTCTCGCTAAATCTACACCACCAAAATCCACACATAGTAACACAAAAACATTCACGGAGGCTCTCAGTAATAATCTGCCTAAGCAACAGAGACCTCCAAAGCAGAAATGCAAGCAACCTCCATCCCCCAACACAACCCAAATGACACATAGCCCACAGACTCAGTGTGCCACTCAACCACAGCCAATAAGGCAAAACAACGTACCCAACATCCTAGTCATAGGTGATTCTATAGTCAGGCTCACTGATGTCCCACTCACCAGACTAAACAAGGAGAAGGTTACGGCAAGCTGCCTGTTGGGTTCCAGGATCCGCCACATAACCCACGCACTCAGGTCACTCCACAAAAAGTACAAATATGACTCTGTCATTGTCCATATTGGTGTGAACGACCTGAGATGTACCTCCATGGATTACATGAAAAGAGACAGGGAAGAGCTCTCCAATCTTGTAGCTCAGGCAGGTATGACCCTAGCCCTGAGTAGCATTCTGCCATCACCCAGAAAGATGCCGCAGTACAAGGACAAAATTATTGACTTCAACAATTGGCTAAGCTTCTGGTGCCATTCTAAAGAGATCCAGTATCTGTCTGCCTGGGATGACATGGTCGACAGACCATGATGCTTTGCCAGAGATGGCCTGTACCTGTCACCCCTGGGATTCCGGATACTGGCTAAGGTTCTTGCTGCCCCTATAGTGCCTTTTTTAGGCAAGGTTCAAATGACAAATTCACCACCATAACAGGAACAGGCAAGCAAAAACTGAGGGTGATGCTACTCAATGCTTGAAGTCTAAATCTCAAAATGCACTCACTCAAGGCACTCCTTAAAATGGAGAACATTGATATCTGTGCAGTGACTGAGACCTGGTTTAAGGCTCCAGAGAGCACCCCTGCACCACCAGGCTATAGCCTATACCACACTTTTCAGCCATGTAACCTGGATCGGAACACCAAAGGTGGAGGTGTGTCCATATTCATTAAGGATATCCACACCTCCAGGCTAGTTGCTCAGCATAATGCAGCCGAGGTTATCCAAGTGCAACTAACTCTGGGCAAAACTGCAATCCAAATTGTAGCTTGCTACAGATCCCCCACCATGCCCCAGGATTTCCACTCCTCTTTTCTTGATGTACTGGAAAATATTAGGGTTCAACCAAACACCCTAATAATGAGCAATATCAACTTACCCACCATTAATTGGGAAAACTACACATGTAGCAACTCCTTCGCTCAACACTTTCTGGAATTCATAAACTCCAATGCCCTGGATCAACTTATCCACACCCCCACCAGGGGCAACAAGATCCTAGATCTAGTCATTACCAACATGAGTGACCAGTGTTCCACACCTGAAGCCAACACCTCATTGGTCCGATCTGACCAAAAGTTAATTACCCTAGACATTCACATCCTGCCCCCACCCCCCATTAAGGAAACCATGGTATAAAATTTCTCCAGAGCCAACTTCATGCTTCTTAAGACAGAAGTGGTGAACTCTATGACACCCATAGAGATGGACAATACAGTTATGACTACTGAATACTACACAATTGCACTTTATAAGCACTTACATGAGTGCATGGATTGTGCTATCCCAAACAGAACCAAGATGCTATCCTCCAAAAAAAGGAAGCCAATCTGGTGGTCCCCTGCCATAAACAAACTGTACAACAGAATGTAGAAACTGTTGCAAAAGAGAGTAAAATCCCATGAGTGGAGGAGCTCCCTGGTCAGCCTCAGTAAGAAGCTGCGATCCCTGATAAAATCCTCCAAAACTAGTTACAAAAACAAAATTGCCACTGATTCTAAAGACAACCACAAAGCATTCTATAGCTATGTCAAGAATCTCAGTGGCAACACTCAGATCTGTTCTGAGTTACAACACAATGGCACTAAATATACAGACCCAACTGATATTGCCAACATCCTGGCAGATAGGTTTAGTGCTAACTTTACCCCCCTTTCACCCCATAAAGAGCCCATCTCTATACCGGAAGAATGCAAATTTCCTGTAATCACGGCTGCACAGGTAAAAACCACACTCTCCAAAGCCAAGAACACAGCATCCATGGGACCAGACAACATCCCAGGCTGTGTTCTACACGATCTACAGAACAAACTGGCACTCCACCTAAGTACCATGTTCAATCATAGCCTCACATCAGTCTTTGTGCCTGCTGAATGGCGCACAGCAACGGTTATCCCACTCCACAAGGGGGGAGCTACCACGGACCCCAGGAACTGCCACCCCATTAGCCAGATGAGCCTGGTCTGCAAAGCCATGGAACGTATCATCATGGAACTTATAAACAAAGACATTGGTAATCTCCAAACTCTGGACCCCACCCAATTCGGGTTTGTAAAAGGCAGGTCATGTCTCCTAAACCTGATAGACTTCTTTGAAGCAGTCACCAAAGCCGTAGACAAGGGTAAGGTGGTTCAGACAGCCTATCTAGATCTTGCCAAGGCTTTTGAGACTATCCCCCACTCTGGAATTATATATAAACTCACTAAACTAGGTATAAATCCCTATGTCACAAGATGGGTTGCCAACTGGCTCACTGACAGAACCCACACTATGAAAGTAGCAGACTCCAAATCCGACTTCAGACCAGTGCCAAGTGGAGTACCACAGGGTTCAGTCTTAGGTCCTCTCCTGTTTGAAATCTACATCTCTGAAGTACAGGCTAACACAGAAGGTCTCTGGCTAATGAAGTTTGCAGATGACTGCAAACTAGGAGCCATAATCGAAACTCCTTAATGATGTGGACATCCTACAAAAGAGCCTCACTGAGACAGATGCCTGGTGTCAAAGCCATGGCCTCAAGCTCAATGCCAAAAAGTGCATTGTCATCCCCTTTGGTAAAAACTCTGTACCCATGAACTACAACATAGGCGGTAGTATACTTAACACCGAAAGTGTGATAAGAGACCTTGGGACACAGGTGGACAGTAGTCTCCTTTGATAATCACATTGTCACAGTAGTCAGGAAATCCTTCTATGTGGCACACCTCATCACAAAAGGTTTCTCATCCAGAAAAAAAGAGGTCATTGTTCCCCTCTACTCATCACTCATTAGACCCATTATAGAGTACAACGCCCCTTTTGGTATGTACCTCACAAGACATCTACAACAACTGGAAAGGCCACAGAAAAAACTCACAAAGAGGATTACCTGCCTCAAACAGATGCCCTACGCAGACCGTCTCAAAAAACTCCAGCTTTACTCTGTCGCATATCGCCTACTCAGAGGTGATCTCTGCCTAACATACAAAGCTATGTCAAACCCAGAGCTGTTGGACATGCTCCACTTAAAGAAATCTCAATCCCTCCGAGCTACATGCTCTAGGGACCTAAACCTTGTCACCACAATAAATAGAACATGCCAGAGGGATAGATTCCTGTCCCAGAGACTTCCCATACTCTGGAATAAACTACCTATCCATATCAAACAAAGCTCCTCATTAGCACTCTTCAAGAAAAATCTTGATTGGATGGAAAATAGGAAATTCACCCCGGGGATCACCTCTGTGGCTCTGCGCAAAAGTGGCACAGGAAAATAATTGTTTTTGTGTGGCAAAAACCAGGGTACCTTTTTGGCTGGGCTTGTATAGGCCCCAGGGCTGATAGCCTATTACCTACCTATGAACCTATGAACCTATGGTATTGCAAAATGCTGATATCTTGAAGCCTTTGCCTGCATTTCTCTTCAAGTATCTTTGGTGCTGCTTTTTTGTATTGATTAGTTTTGCTTTCTCTTTCTCATAAATGTTGCACCATATTAAATCTCTTTTTCTTTCCCATGTCCATATTTCTTCTTCAGATGTCTCCTGCTCCACTTGTTTCTCCTTACTTTGGAGACTCATTATTCCATCTTGCTGTGATATAACCTGTGTTAGACTTTCTATACTAAATCCTTCCCTTTGCAAGTATTCTAGAACATCAGCTTCTATTTGTTTAACTTCAACTTATTAATCTTCTGTTCTATGTTCCCCATTTGGGACCTTATAGTTTGCATTGTAAAATATTTCATATTCGGATGCACTGGTTTGTATTTCTCATATCTCTGCTGCTGCTTATTTTATATTGATTTATTTTCCTTTTTCTTTTGCATATATATTGCACTATATTAAATCTCTCTTTCTTTCCCATGTCCATATTTCTTCTTCAGATGTCTCCCACTCCTCCTCTTTCTCTTTACTTTGGGGACTCATTTTACATCATGCTGTGACATAACCTGTGTTAGTCTTTCTATACTAAATCCTTTACTTCACAGGTATTCCATAACTTCAGCGTCTATTTGTTTAACTTCTACTTTACTAATCTTCTGTTCCATGTTCCTCCTTTGTCATATTTTTGTATTGTGAAATTTTCCATAACTGGGTGCCTTTGCCTGAATTTCTCTTCAAATATCTTCTTACCTTCATAGTTATGGTCTTGTGATAAAACTATTTTTATTAGACCAATAAAATAATGTTTATTTAGGACAGTAGACTTAAATCTGAATAGTTACTTCTGGCACTCACCCTTAAATTATTTACACTTTTTTGGCAGACCTTTGTTTGCATAAAAACATTATCTAATCTATTAGCCTCTAATTCTTACATGTATAATGTTCTTTTATATTTACTGCTTTATTCACTCTGACACTCTGAAATGCTATGATGTACAGGCATGTGCAGATTAATGTCTGGGAGAGGTTCTATACCAAAAAATGTTGAGCGGGGTGAGTGTTAAGCGAACACACTATACTTTCTACTGGGCTTTGCTTAATGTCCATATGCACAATGACCAATCACATTAATGTCCACTTGTATAGTATGGATGTAAATGCAGTCAGACGTTATACTGAAGGACATTAAGCAACACACACCTGTATATTGTTATTGTAGTTGAAAGGTGCTTGGTCTCACCTACCTAAATAAATGAAATTTAAGTTGAAGTGTAGGATTTATGCAGTAATTACACACATTTAAAAAATAATACTATAATTTAATTGTAAGATTTAAATTGGAATTTTATAAAGTGTTTAACCTTTATATGCTATACCTATAAAAATATTTACTATACAGCAGACTGCTATTATGAAAATACCTTCAGTCAAAAATCTAGTCAGGAGTGACACAGCCATGAAGTAGATGTACCCTGCATACCTCTGTCATGGCTTCATCAGAAAACCATTTTAGGTATGAAAGGAATGTTAATATGAAATTAATTTTAAAGTTAGTGTTTTTTGGACGGCTCAATCCCCTTTATCCCAAAAATTAGGGGTTTTGACACATTGTCGTGCTTAGTTTGTGTATTGACTGAGACAATATATGAACTATGAGTTGTGAGTATATTTGATTTTACTGTAAAATCAGTTATCCCCTTTACTTCAAATGCTGAGTGTATATGGAGCATGGTATATTTAACTGACTGGGGTACTTGGCGATGTAGGAGCAGAAATTACCTGAAAAAATGTGTTTTAATGCTGTTGCACATGCGCTTATTATATACTAGTTGTTATAAACCACCTATTCTATGTGTAGATTTTTGTTTCTATATTTAGAATTCTATATGTGAAATTAAAGGAGTGCTGACTTTCTGGGAGGTACATTGAGTTATGTAATTAGAACCTCTAGACATCCTTTTCTTCTTCCTGTGTCTCTCCCAAGTTTACCATATTGGATCCTATTTAGAGGACATAATTTTGCAATTTTTTTTTGTTTGTTACTACAACAGTCCCTTCTTAGTCCACCCTGCAAGCTACTAAGGTATATTTACAGTCTCTTTCTTCTCAGTTACTCACCACCACACATACTTTCATATCATCTAAGAAAAGGTCCATTCTACTAACTAAAGCCAAGATGTATTTCTGATGCAAATGTAGTAAATATTATTGTTTGTAGTACTGACCAAAGTAACACTCTGTAACCTTATTTGCTGTCTAGTGGAATTCCTTAACCATTATCACCTAAACCCTTCTATTCTGCTAGCGTCATAACCATCGCACAAATATTCCTTATTTATTTAACTCTACTTATAGTATCCTAAGAGGAACAATGAAGAATGGCTTCCTAAACTCCACACATGCTACTTTTTGGTGCTCTATTTCTATACTTGTAATGTGGCCAAGTTACTGGAACTTAGTTTTTTAGCCATCCAGCAAACCTTCTTCCTCAAAATGCATCCACAGGCTTTCCTTGACTATGCCCACTAGCATCTTTCTGTAAACAATTAATAAGCTTACTGGTCTGCAGTTCTCTGAGATCTTCTTTGATTCAGCTTTTTTGAAACAGGTAATATAGAGGTTGCCTTTATAGTTGACAAAAACAAAATTCATGATGTAATTATTATTGACTATTCAACTGCATGATCTATATCTGTAGTATGAGATTTCATCCTAATGACTACCCCTTCTATTAGACATTGCCCTGTTTTCTTATGTGCTAATTCACTCTTTTTGCAAGAATTGGCCCGTTATAGTCATATCTTATGATTTTGAGCAAATGTGTTAAACAAATTTTCACAAAGTTGATCAAGAATAAAAAATGCACAGTGAAGTACAAATGAGTAATAATGAGCATGACAGAAATATGCTAGGGAAAACTGTTATGAATTGCAGTAGTGCTGAATAATCCTACTTAAGTTCAAATGCAAGGTGCTAAGCTACAATACGTGATCAGTCATGTCAACCACAATACCTTTTATCTCATCAGAAACTTAGTTTTACAGCTTTTATGTTGTCAGAATACATTTCATCAAGTCAAGCATATGCATTGTGTCACAGGTTGCATCATACCTGTTGAGTAAAGGAGCTCTTATTCATCACTATTTTTCTTTCAATACAGGACAGAGAGATTTGTCATATTTTTCTGTTTATGTTCACAAGCAGCTATTTTCCTCTTTAAGTATCTATTTAAGTCTAATTGTGACCTTTACTTTGGTCTTTTCACTGTGAAAACAGCTGTCAAATTTTAACAATCTTATTATGATAATAACAATACAAGACACTAAATTAAATCAAAAAACACTCAACATCCTTATTATTATTGCTCTGTTTTATGTGCAGCTATGAAATTTTGTTTTCTAGAGATTAAACTGTCATGTCAAATTATGCATCAAATTAGGCCTAATGCCAGTTAGAAATGAGAACTGCAAGAACTAAAGTGCCAAACAGAAAAAAAGCAATTTTTGTTCCATAGTGGATGCGCAGACTGTGTACTTTTAAAGTTAATACTCTGCACTGGAACATGTTTTATAATAGCAGAAGTCTCATTCTGGATGCAGAGCATTAAAGTATTAATGAATTCAAAGGAAGCCTGTAGTTCTTAGATGTTTGGGAATGCCACTTCTGTTATTCCAAGTAAAAAGTGACCAAGACGGTGCTACACTGGATGGGAGCTGCAAAGAGATTTAGTTGTAGTACTATTTAGCAAACATTCCTTCCTTTCTGAATAATACAAACTATTAACATTATAGATGGACGTCATCATAAAATAGAAATGGTGTCTTTTTGATTTATACAATTAATTTGTATTGAAGCACCCTCAAAGTCTGCTAGGTCTAAAGCTGATGTATTTTCATTTCCTATAAGAAAGACATGTTAGGGGGAATTCAGTAAAGCCTACTTGAAATTTTTTTTTGTATATGCATTGTGCCGTGACGAGTACATAAGCGCAAATATTTTTAGATTCAATAAGTGCCGCTTAGCTGCATGCATGCATGTGCAAACATGGAAAATACCAAGTAATGCAAATTACCTCATAAGTAGGTGAATCTTATGCAAATGAGGCAGGTTGAGTGATCCAACAAGCAGAAAGGTATCCATGTAGACTCCATGTCAGTGTCCATGGTGTATGCAGAATTTTTCCACATACAAGAGACAACACAGACAGAAAGGAATGTAAAACTCCAGAATTATGGACATAACCATCCCTGAAAATATTATACCATAGACAGATATGAGCAAATCTAATATTGTAGATATCAGAGGGAGGGAGGAAGGGAAACAATTAAATTAATAATATATATATTTTTTAATAATTTCAGCACCTTTGTGCTATGCACAGCAGTATGCAAACATCTTTAATAGAAATAAAAGGAGGAAAAATGATTTTATAATATTTGCCAGAAATGTATTATAGGACCTTGCATTGGGTCCATAGTAAGGTGACTGGAGCTGTTGCCCAGGTCATGTCATGTGAACTGTGTAGTTTCCAGGCTGTCAGCACAAATATGTATGTAAATGAGGTTGATGTCTTGAATAGCAAAAAAGAGTTAGCGTGTACACATATCCACTTTGTGTAGCTCCCACACTATGTTGATAGTTCCAGTGGACGTGGATGATATCAGTGTGGGTGTGTCCTGTTACTTTTAGGCTTTTTTAAGCCCTGGTGCATATGGTTGTGCAGAGTGCCACATAGCTGAGCATGTTCACGTGAAAGACCACCCAGGTCACAGTGATGACATGTGCAGCAAGTCATTAAAGCCAGTTATATTCAATTAGCAATTTTCACTTTTGTATAAGCTATGCTGCATGGTGCATAGCTTAACATGTTCATGCAGCACATGTGACAGTGGTGATGTAGGCAGCAACGAATTTAATGCAGAAATATTCAACGAATATTTATTATCTTGTATAAGCTGTGCTGTGCCACGTTGCACACTGAAACAGGGCCATTAAGTAATGTTAATTACATTCCAGGTAGGTGAAATGCATCATAATTAGCCAATCACACATGGTGGACTTACAGTAGACCTGTATAAAGTATGCATACACTCTACATTCTGGTTTCCTCCCAATACTCTGGACCAAAATTTTAACTGAGATAATGTTAAGGCTGATGCAGGTCTGCTACATCTGCATTTGCCAGATGCTGAAGTCAATGCTGCTGGTGCTGCTGGCAATAGGCCTAGACAGAGAAGGAGAAGAGTGTTCAGACCCAGGATAATCTTCCAGGAGCTAGATGAGCTGGAGATTGTAGAGCACTACAGAGTGGACAGGGTCACAATACAGCAACTCTGTGAGCTCTACCACCCTCAGCTCAGACCCAGAGCCAACAGAGTGGAACCCACCCCAGTGAAAACAAAGGTATGTGTAGCCCTTAGGATAATAGATATAGGTACTTTTCAAAGACCAGTTGGGGAAATGATGGAGTGTCACAGACATTAGCATACAGGATGCTCTACCAGTTACTGTATGCTATGCTACCACATGCCATTGAGCACATATCTTTTTCCCTCTTCCCTGAGGTGAGGGCCAGCAATATGTAACAGTTCTACCATGTAGCACACAACCCTGAAATATTGGGTGCCATAAATTGCACTCATGGTACCACCTGGTGAGTAGGGTAGAATCTTCATTAACCACAAGGGGTACCACTCCATCACCTACCAGGTCATTTGCAATGCACAGGGGATTATCCTGAATCTGTGTGCTGACAACCCTTGGCAGTTATCATAACTCCCATATCTGGCACACATCACGGCTGTACCAGATGTTTGCTAAGGGGGACATCCCAAAAGGCCATTTACTGGGGGATAGTGGCTACACCATGGAAACCTGGATGATGACACCCATCTGAAATGCAAACACACCCATGTAAGAACAGTATAATGAGGAACATCATACAGCTTGTTTTTCAGCTTCTGAATTCATGGTTCCGAAGCCTAGATATATCTAGCTGGGCCCTACAGTATTCTGTAGCCATATGTGCACATATATTTACAGTATGTGCTATGCTACACAATCTGATCCTGTGGAAACAGTTGCAGCAGGATCAGAAAAGGGAAGGGATACACAGCACCCCGCCATTGCCTAGGTCAACACAGCCACAGTCACAGGAGGACTTGGAGGAGGAACCTCCTGCTGATGTCCCTGTAGGCAGACATAGGCATGCTCATTATGCCCTAGCTTTGTCTAAGAGATAATGCATAGCACATTCACTTACAACCTAGGGACTTAGGGACTGACACCTTTCTCCTACTCACATACAGTAATTAAAATTGATGGCAGGTAACCAATACAACCTGTACCTCTTCATTTATCACCTGTCTACTGCTTGCATCTGAAAAAATCAGTCCTGAGCTACAGTTGTATCACCCGCTGCATTTGCAAGGTAAGTCCGTAATGTACAGATACACCTAAGGATTATTATAAGTGAATATAGTGGGCTACTTAGATGGCAATACCTTCCACATAGGACTACAGATACCCATTCTACGATCATGTTTCTATTACGATTCAATAGGCCTCGTGCATGGGATATTCATGCAGTGCCAATTGCAACAAATTACTGGTACATCAGTCAAGGGAGATGTTAGACAGTGGGGTTATATGACATTCAGACTATTGTGCATCCCAGCAGAACATGTGGTGTTGTTCCTGCACCACCCAACAGAGCAGTGTTCTCTTGTAAGTGCTGTAACAGTAACTCATTAGTGGTATATCAGCATTCCTGCCAGTCTCGGGACAGTGATATAGAAACTGACCACACATTGTATGTCTTACTTAATGCAGGAATAACAATGTACATATTTATGCAGATGATTGTGTGATGAATGACCCCTGTCTGTCAAGCAGCTTGTGTGTCTCAAAGGACTAGGGCAATTACCTTGTGTGATGGCATTCATTGTTGTAATCGAGAAGAATCCACTTCTTTTGATTGTGAGGTATTATTACATTAGGTTTGACACACTGTCAGTCTGTGTGTGATGTAATATTATTAACCTTTGTCACATATTAATTACAACAGACAACTTAAGAAAGTCATAGCCAATTTGAGTGACGTGCCGTAGTGCAGAAATTGGGAAAGATGTCATTTCGTGTAACACACAAACTCCCGTACTGGAGTACAGGTAGGTGTGGGCAGGAATCAATATATAACTAGTGAAAATCCCACTGGGCATTTTGCTCCTTGCTCAGAATTATGTTTTATATATAGATATGTCTATAGATGCATACATATATGAATACATTTCTGTCTGTCACTATCGCTCTCTCCCTACGTATAATATATCTACCGTTATATAAATATATATATATATATATATATATATATATATATATATATATATATATATATATATATATATATATATATATATATATATATATATATATATATATATATATATATATATATATATATATATATATATATATATATATATATATATATATATATATATATATATTAACACATACATCTCTGTCTCTCCCATTATAGCTGCATAACACACACACACACACACACACACACACATATATATATATATATATATATATATATATATATATATAGATATAGATATAGATATGTATTCAATTCAGACTCTAGAAATTCCAAAACATCGAATTTCATATGATCGAGACCATATAATCAATGCTTCGAAATATCGAAATTCTGAAACAAATCCAAAAAAAACCCCAACAATTTAAATCTTACTGCAGGGGCAATCCCCCCTGAACCTCCCACACGTTAGCTACTTAAATATTCCAACTCTGAGATCGCACTACAGCAAAGAAAAGGGAAATCTCCCATTTTGCGTTGTATGCAGATTTCCATTCACAATGTCGGAATTCCGAAATTTCGATCATATGGTCTTGGCCATATGAAATTCGATCTTTTATGATTTCAGCATTGTGAAGTGTTCCCATAGATATATATATATATATATATATATATATATATATATATATATATATATATATATATATACACACACACACATATATATATAGTATCATAAACACACACACACACACACACACACACACACACACACACTCCCCTACATTTATATGTATGCCCCTGTTTTATATATATATATATATATATATATATATATATATATATATATATATATGTATATATCAAGATAGATATATGTTTATATGTGTGAGTATGTCTGTATTGTCCTGCATACCCTGATGATGGAGTGTAAAGCTGCACTATGACACATATAATGTTGTGCAATGGAGCAAAAGTAAGGGCTCAACAGTAGATAATGCACTTGCTTACAGGCCCTGTGCCTGCTGGATGTCACCACACATATACCAATAGGTGAACAGATGGTGTAATGTATAGTGTTGTGTACACACGCATTGACAGCACACATTGTTCTTACCCCAGGCTTACCCATCCAAATGCAAAACAGCCACATTTGGGCAACATAGCAACTGTAGCTACATAGCTAGGATAAAAAACAGTTATCTGACTGCTAGAGTAGTAAGTGCAGATAATGTTGTTGTTGTCTTTCGGCTTTTCCTGGTTAGGGGTCGCCACAGTGGAACTCCGGTCTGCTAATGATTGGCAGTAGATTTTCATGGTGCCGAGTTGCCAGCTCGATGCCCAACCTTCAACGAAGGCAGACCCATTCACGCATGTCTTTCGGAATGCCACTCGACCCGCTGGGAGGACATGCAGACTCCACACAGAAGGCACTCCCCACACACTAGCTGAGAATTGAACGCGAGAACCTCTTGCTGTGAGGAAACAATGCTACCGCTGCACCACCGCGGAATGTAGTAGGTGCAGATAATAAGAAACAATATTACTCTGCAGGCCACAGACGCTGTTCAACACAAGGCTAGTTTATGTAATCCACAAATAGTTCACCTGCAGTTATGCAAAAAACAGATTTCAGCTGTGGTGGATGCTATAAGTACTGTGCTCTGTAGCCTATAAGACTAGATAGTTAGGGGTTCTAATCTCATTCAAGGGCACTTGGCATGTGTGTGTATATGTCTACAACATAAATGTGATCACCACACTGACTTAGAAAATGGCATGGTTTTGCAGTATTTTGGTTGTTGCAGGTTATGTGGCCCTCCAAATGCCTGACCACAACAAGGTCTGCTGATGTCATCTAGCATAGGATTACCTAAAGAGAAATGAACAGCAGACATCAGATGTGGTGTGTGTGTTATGTACTGTACGTACAGGTTCTAATCTACTTGCAGCCAGCTTATATTGTATGTTCATTGTCCAATGTCCTGTAAGCATTAATTAGTAGTGGTGTTATTCTCGATATATCCAGGTTTTTGTGTGTGGTTGTTTGAACATTTTACATCAGCATACGGAATCATAGGATTTTAGCCTAATTGGCCTAGACACCTTACACTCCTGCTGAAGTTCTTACCCTTATTTACACAATCAGCACATGTTGCCATTGTCCATGAGGGACACAGTCAGAAGCCCTGTGGTGAAATGGAAATCACCCAGCCAGTCATACAGATTGCATCTGATGAGGGCCAATGAGGTGATTTGTTTTCCATTAGGTGGGAGTCTATTTCAAAGGTTTGGTAGACATATCGCTCCCACCAGCATGTATTAGTAATGTCACATACCAGGTTAATGTCATTACAGCAAGTAATCCATGTACCATGCCACCTACAGATATGCAGCATTTCCAATAAAGCAGTGTTAGACATTGTCTGGTATTTAAGACAGAGATCACCCCTGAGAACTCTATATGACACAGGCTACAATAACAGTGATTTCAGATGATTCCACATAGGACAGATACTGAAGACTTGAAGTTCCCTTGTGAGGAACCTTTGTGTTGTGTGCCATTGCCAGTAGTGCTTGGAAAGGTACCTGACAAACTGGCCATTGCACTTGAATATTTGCCTGCTGAGGGAAGAGTACATGGATGTTATGACTATGTCATTTTCGGGTGACAGTGCCATCAGTTATGATATGAGCAAGATATGATTCCCTTCTTACCACTGGAGGGACACGGTGATCTAAGGAAAATTAGGTGTACACCTGTGTGGCCAGGCCTGTGTGCCCAGGTTTATCACTCCTGAGTATGTACATCAGGTGTTGCTACTGATGTGCTACTGACCAGGAATATATGTGTTACCGATGGTAATTATACTACATAGATATTTTCATGGAGTTTACAGTCATGAGTACATCAACAGGCATTTGTTCCTGAAGACCCTTTTGTAGGAAATCAACATAACTTGTAGATTCTATGACTGCTCATAGTTTGCAGGCATCAGCCAACCTTGGCAGCCACAGACATGAGCTTGTACTTTGGTCAAATGGATTCCAAGCAGTAGAGGACCCAGGACTGAGCCCTGTGGAACACCACTGGTTACAGATAAGCCATTGGAGGTGGATTCACCTATTTTGAGTATGTGTTTTATCAGTGAGCCACTTAGTGATCCCTATAATGATATTACTGTTGATGCCCACTTTGGTGATTTTGTCAATGATGCCTGAGTGAGGGATAGTGTCAAATGGCTTAGCTAAGTTCAAGGGATTGCATGTACAGATGTCCCCTCATCCAGGTCCTTGGTGACAGCCTCATACATGTACACCTGGTTTAATAGTCATTATCTTCCTTTCAGGAATCCAGACTGTGCAGGGTCAACTGTTTGTAGATTACATATATCTTTGCTGATCAGGTCCATGATGATTTTCCCCATAGTCTTACAGATTTGGCTACTCAGGCTAATAGGTCTATAGGTCACATGGTCCTGTGCAAGGGGATACCAGCTGTCTTTTTCCAGTCAGCTGGGATGCAGCCGGTGGTTACACTATGATTGCAAGGAGTGCCAAGTGGTGTTAGTAATCCTTATTGAATCCCATGTTGGATGCAACCTGGGATGTTAGCAGGTCCAGTAGATTCTGTGATTCCTCCTTAGAGAGCCCATTTATGACCTGCTTTGCAGATATACAAGGTTTGGGACAGGTTGTAGAGATGTCATGTAGTATGTGTGGTGGGGAAAAGGCATGACATTGTCACAGAACCTATCAAAAAACAGGTTAGTATGACTACATTCTCATTATATGTGGTGTCATTAAGTACAAGTTCAAGAACAATCTGTTCCTTTCCTCTGATGTAACACATGTAACTACGCTGTGTGTTGTGGTTGTCCTTTCTAAGGGAGGCTAATTTTGTCACATACTCTTTTTGCAGGATGTCACAACAACACCATTTCCTTGTTGTAGCTGAGGAGGGTGTGCTTCCATTTTAGGGGGGCTCCCTCACTCCAACTGTCACACAGCAATGTACACCACTTATTGTCCAACCTGCTAATGGCAGCTGTCCACCAGGCAGGTTTTCTGTGCCATGAGGAGCTTGTTTTCCCCCTCTCAAGTACAGCTGAGTCTATACAGTTGTACTGGTGCTTGAATAAAGCACTGGTGTAGAGCTTTGCATATTTGCTATTTGCCTGTGCCATCTGGGGGGGAGGTGCAGTCAGGCTATGTATACTACCCAATAGGAGGTTATAATTTGCTTTGTTGACATTTAGTACTGTATTTAATGTAAGGGAAGGTGTAGGTGTGATACATACTTTTAATGAGACTGATTTGTGGTCAGATCTTTCCAGGGAGGACCTCACAATGGAGGGACTGTAGTGGTCTCCCATATCGGTAAGCACCTGATACACTATGTTGGCTACCCTTGTGGGGATTCCACACCATTGGTCCAGGGCATTGCAGTTAATAACATGGACTAACCTTTGGGCAAGTGAGGTTGTACATGACTAACCAACACAGTTGGTGGGTAGTTAATGTCACCCCAAACCATGGTGTATATTGATAAACACAAGTAGATTCAGATAAGCACAATGGGTGTTCTGTTTCATGGAGTTACTCTTGTAGCAGGCAATGGCTTGATTAGGTGTCTTTCCAGCAGTGAATATCACCTGTAGTGTATCCATGGAATTTCACTGTTTAACCAATCTGGATGTGTATCTATCTGTAATGAATATGCATACACCACCTGCATTACCTCGCCCACTGTCAGCTTGAGGTCTGAACATGTGGAAGAATGGGTAGCCTGGTATGGCTGTGTTGCTGTCCACAGCCTTGACCCAGGTGTCTGTGACTGAGCAAATGTCTGCATATTCTAAGGTGGGGACACCTTCCAGTGAATAGAGTTTAGTGTTGGCATCCCTAGAGTGTAGCAGCATAACCATGATGTTGTATGAAGATTGGAAAGTTTTCCCTTAAGACAGCACCTATAATATGCACTATGGGGATGCCAGCAGCCTTGGCCAATACCCAAAATTCCAGGGGTGACAGATGAAGACCATCTCTGGCAAAGCATTGAGGTCTGTTGGCAAGTCATCCCAGGCTGACATGTAGTGGGTACCCGTACAATGACACTACATGCTATGGTAATTATTGATTTCCATCATTTTCCATGTGTATTGAGCCATCATCCTAGGTGAGGTCAAAACATCTGAAAGCTCTGAGCATACCCCTCAGAGACACAGAGTGTCTAAGCTCAGTCATGCCTCTGCATGTAGTCCAGCTGCATGTGTCTCAAGTTGTACAGTCCAACAGAAACTATGAGGTCATCATAACATTACCTGATATTGACAGACTTGTGTCAGTGTGTGGTATGGTGTATCCTGACTCCTCACAGACAGCTAAGTGTGACACTTCCCATGTGTAGCCTGATGAGATGGACATCAGTCTGTTTCATGATGTAATCACTTATGAATAATAGGTTTGAGTTTGTGTTTTGCCTCAGGTATTTGACTGGTGAGATAGTGGTGCATGAGCTGTTATGTGTACTGTGTTCTCTAGAGGTATGATTATGTGTACTGAGCTTGCATATGGGTTTCTGAGGTGTCTGTTGGTGTATGTGTCTGGTAAGAAGCTCCACACATGCAGGTATGTGTGATGTGGGTGTGGGTGGAGCAGGAGGTGAGGTGTGCATGTTGGCAAAATGCTCATTGTCATATGTATTGGCTGGTGTGTGAGACAGCATAGAATCAAGGTTTGTGATATAGTCACATTTCTCACAAGTTCACTTTGTGTGGCATAGAATTAGAGGGGTGGGGAAACTTTTCACATCTTGTCAGAAGTCATTGATAATGCCATTAGCAATAGAGTCTTGCTTGTGTGTATGTCACAGTAGGCCATTGTTAGGCAGTGTCATGACAGATTCTGAAATGTAACATGTTGACACCTTTATGTAGGTCTCCTAAGGTAACACAGCACCTGACAGTGTGCCATAACATGGTTGAGTGATGTGGCCCTTGGATTAACCATAATCCTGTTATTAGGCATGGTCGCAATAGCATACCTACAAATGTGACACTGTACAACTGCAGCAAAATTAAGGCCATGCTGTTACACCCTTGGGGTCGACAGCCTCAAACACACTGTCTTTAGGCACTCCTTGCAGTGAAGATGTGAATGCCCGTACATGCACAGAGGAATTGTTCAACTTTGCAGTCAGTACTTTGGCCTTGCAAGTCTACAATGCCTGTCAAGCAACAAGACAGCAAACTGGATGTTCTGTGACATGATGTGAGAACACAGATGTGTTTTGGTTACATAAATGTACAGTATGATGTACCTAGAAGATGTGGGAGGTGGACATACTTTGGCCAAACGTGGCCACTCCTCTGCAGTAGACCTCAGATTCATATCATGCAGCTATCCACCATTAAGCTGTTGAAGGTCAGACTGCATGAATTGCTGTGAAATTGTCACCAGCAGGGATTACTGCTGTTGTGGTGTTTGTTCAAGCAACCTTGGAAGTATTTGTTAGCGGATGTTGAATATTATATTGTGACACTGCAGCTGTGCCCCTAATCACCATCTGGTCAGTAGCCTAGTGAAATCCTACTAACCCCGGAACACAAGGCATAATACACACAAAAGTCAAATAATTGCTCTGGTTGCTCATCAAGTCATCCAACTGTAAAAGGGTATGCCAAGCCTACAGAGCCCTGCATGACATGGGACAACTATGTGGATGAACAAACAGGCTGGGGCCTGCTTCTCATTATGACCTTGGTACTAAAGTTTTGCTTTGCCAAGAGAAACAGTATAGGAACATGATAAACTAGTAGACAGTGGTTGTGGTCAGACCAGTATTAGTAGTAGCCAGGCACCAGCATTTCAGCGGAGTCCATATCTCTCAACTGTACAAATTTTCACAGAATGCCCAGATTTTTGCCTCATATTTTTGATGTGTTCCTCCTAAAATCTGTACCCTTCTGGCAAATAGCTGAGGATTGAAGTCATTAAATAATGACAAAACATTTGAGTTTAAGACTCCACATCCTTCAGAAAATTCAAGTTAATGTAAAACCTATTATTTTAATATTTAAAATCTGTCCCTATTTGTCCCCCCATCATTTTAGGCTTTGTCCAGATATCTTGCTCTAAGAGGTTGAGAGGTATGCAGGGGACTCCCCAGCTTTCAGCATTCTTCACATGGTAATAGTGTCATTTCAGTACATGCTGCTTGAGTACTCTCCAACTGCAGAATACCTGTGTAAAAACTCCCTCCTTACCTTCACAGGGTGCATGTATTACTTCCCCCTCCATTGTTTGCCTGTGTTCTGTACAGACTCAGACAACTTGGATGACTATTTTCTTGGAAAACATGATGGAATTAATTGCAATACTTAGTTGCACACAGGACAACTAGCATGCAGTGACAAGTACTATCTCCAGATGTGTCAGTGGTCTGATATTTAAAGTCATGTAAAGCCCTATCATGGAGATGATCAGTAACAATGTAGTACACCTACAGACACTGGAACAAGCACAGTTTGTCTTGGTCAATTGCAGATCATGCCTACCCTAACCAGTAGACCTCATTGAGTGTTAAACTATGCAATGGACGAAAGGGATATGACTCAATCCACTTACCATGACCTGGCAAGACATTTGACAATATTAGGCCATCAGCCATTGTTGAAAAACTGTAGAGATTATTTACAAACTAGTATGTCAGTCAGTGGATAGCAAAGTGTCTGACAGTCATTATCCATGAAGATAGCATAGGATAGTCCACCGCTACAATGAGGCCAGTCACTAGTGGACTTCCATCACAAATCTTTCCTGGGACTACCCCGCTAGCCATTTCCTTCTCTACAGTCATGGCCACTGTCAGTGACCTCTGACTAACTACATTTGTAAGATGATTGCAAATTAGGAGTTGTCACTGGATCCCACATACAACCAACAGTTATACAGGATGGGCTGTCACACGTATTCAGTTGTTGTCAGAGACAGTGACAAATACTAAATGCAAGGAATGTACAATAATATCCTTTTGGAAGTCATCCAGCCCTGGAAAATATTGTATTGTCTGCACACCTCTAACTGTTGACCAATTAGTCAGGGACATATGAACACAGAGAGTGATCTAGCCTTTGACTTTCACTGGTCAGTAAGATGTGGGGATTCATTCAATTTTGTACAACCTATAGAGAAGGGTATGGCATGTAAATCCCAGACTGTCATTGCTGCAGTATATTTGGCACTCATCACATCTATCATTGACTGCAATGGCACCTTTGGTGTGTAAATACATAGGCATACCCGACAACTGTAACAGCCACAGAGGTTCCACAGTAAACCAATACATAGTGTACATAACATGTCTTATGCAGACTGTGTGAAGGCCATAACTGTGTATTCTGTCTCCTACATGCTTTGGAGGGGAGGTGTGTGGCTACCATACAGGGAGGTGTCAGATCCCACTGTGTACCTCCTGCATATCCAAGAAGGGACTAGCACAAGAATGACCTGTTCTACACACCTATGCCTTGATGGTGGTATAAATAGGACATGCTGGAGAGACAGGTATGTAACCCAGACACTACACCCTATATGTAACAGGATCCCCATCCTTGTGAAGCACACTTCTGCTGAAATGCACATTGTGTGCAAGTTACACAACGAGATGTGGTGCAAGACAATCATAACTGGTTTAGGGCAAATGTCTGTAATGGACACAGAAAAATTGTAGATGGTTCATCTCCCTTGTCACAGGTTATATATGTGTCAGCTCCCAGAACCCTGCTTACACTTATCAAGGGTATCAGACCTTTTTAGAGATTAATAATGCATGACTAGGCTGAATGAAGCCGTTGTCCTTGTTAGCCTGTTATACACAAAATAACGTATGGAGCCATGCAACTATACTGCTGTACCTTTCTAAAGACATTTTTCTTCTGTGGTGACATTCCATCCTGTGCTCTGACATTTATGGGTTTATTGTAGCTGTGTACACATAGGTGTCACCTACATAATCCTGAAACAGAAACATAAACAGGTCCATGAGACACTTTTCATTGTGTAAGTATACAGTCATTACAACATCATCCAACGGAAAGTACACAAAATAATGTGGTTTACTCATTACAGATGGTAGCATACTGTATCTGTCAAGAACAAGTACAAGTGACATGTCAAAGGCAACAATGGATTAAACAAATACACAGAAATTTATATAGTCACCTTGTGCATCAGACACATAGCTTCATTTCCCTGCCTCTATGACAAGGATGACAGGGATGTGGCACAGATATCATCATTTGCACAGGGTGTTGTGTGGGGGTGCAGAAGGCCTAGGCTGACCCAATAGGTTGAAAGTATGTGTGTGAGTCAGGAAGGGAAGCAGGCAAAATGGACCATGGAGATGTGCTGTGTGTGTCTGTAGGTGACCTGATTGTGAGAGTGGTGTGTGAGTGTGTGCATAAACACAGTCAAGTGCAGTGCTAGCCCTATGTGCCTGTATGTTGGACAGTGTTGAACTGTGCATGGTAGAGCTGAAAGTTCACCATGTCCATCCCCAAACATGGGAACTGTCTCTGCCAGGAGATGCACTGGCACCTCCATGCCCAAGGTCAGAAGCAGGGCTGCTTCCTGAGGGTGACTGCTATCTGCAGGGACTGTGTCCTCCACAGGAATGCCCAGGAGCAGAGCCAGTGGCCTGCCTTGTCTTGGTATGGACAGCACACTCCCCTCTGGATTGCTGGATGTACTGCCACTACAGGAACGTGATTGTGCATGGCCACATGGAGTCTCAGCAGATGTAGTTGCTGACCTATGTCCATGAGTCTGACGCTCAACTACAACCAGATGTTCCATCACAGACAATGTGCATTCCAAGACAGATAGTATGCAATCTGTCTCAGACCAATGTCTTTCCATTGCATCACTCTACTGATCCAGGGTATCAGCAATTAGGTGGAAGCAGTCGCAGATGTCAGACTGTGCTGCATCCATAACTCTGAGCATTCATCTGGAATTCCTTTCAGAACATGTCTGTGCCTCCATGATGGCCCAACACATACACAGAGTGACAAGTGATGAAACACCTGCAACAGGTGGTGGAAGGACAGCAGGCCTCCTATGAGCACCCTTATCAATCCACCTGTGTGGAACCTCACCATCTCTTTGGCTATGGCCAGTTTCAACACTCACTGCAGCCATAGTTGCCACACTTTCCTGTTCAATGTCCCCATCCTCTGACTGTCCAATATCTGTGGCCTTCGGGGACTGTGTATGTGTAGACATACTGACTATGTATGGTGATTGTGAGGGCAGAACAGAGATGTAAATCTCTAGGATAGATTCAGCCCATGCAAACCCACCTGACCCTCAGTTTGGCCACCATCATCATCAGAGTCTGAAGAGACACTGACATCAGGTTGTGAAGGGGAGAGAGACCAACCCCCTGGTCACCTGTGATAAAAAAGGGAAAAGCAGTACATTAATACCTGCACTACTATGCTCTGCAGTACTGTGTTGTGATATAGGATAAGCTGTATAAACTGCTTTCTCTATTAAAGACCTGTTTATCCCCCAACCTCATATAGTAGGACATGAGGACATTATTTTCTAACAAACATCTGTAGTTACTTGTAAATAAAAGCTCTTTAAACAAGAATTTAATGAGTAAAAATTATGTAAACTGTTTACAATTGGCAAAGATCTACACAGTTGATACATATGTCAATCTGTAATGTTTTGACAATCCTGTCAAATCTATCAGTGTGGTCACACCTACAAAGGCATAGATATGACTTCTAAGCGGAGTACAATCAGAAAATATATGTGCAGGTGGCAATCATGCCAACAGTAAATCAATCCAGCCAGCTGGCCTGGGATGACACTTTAGCAAATACATTGCACTAAATCTACATCTCTAACAAAACAGTGTTGTGCTTACCAGGAGCAGGAGCATAGTCTTGTCTGCTTCCTGATGGTCCTGTGAAAATGTGACGGAAAGGTAAAGAAACACCACCACATGTTGCAGTATAACAGGATAATACGTCCATATATCTCGCATTTACAGTGGCTACTATGTTAATCAGTATGTTGGTCAAAATTTGAGCATGAGATTAAAACTGCAGTTAAACTCCTCCCCCCAAAAAAACAAACACCTGACACCCACATAAAACTATGCATACCCTAACACACTGAATGCTATAGTATTCCAATGCTGATCCAACTAAGCATACCTTTACGCTCCTCTTGTGTGCGAACAATGGCACCTGCATCCATGACATACTGTGTGATGGATGCCTGGGAGCTGTCCTGTGTTCCTAGACTTGCCAGGAATTCCTCAGTGGCTGACAGTGGTTGTTCCACAGTAGACCCTCCACCAATGACACCACAAGCCCTGGCCACATATGCTGCTCTTCTGCATGTGGCATTTATCATATCAGTGGCATGCTGTCCACCTTCTCATATATCCTGCTCTGGTGACCGATACTATTCGCATCGTGGACCAGGTCAGCCCACAATGCTGCCTGCTCTTCCTGGTTTTGCCTCCCTCTGGACAGCAGGAGTTGATGGTGGTGATGCAAAGCTTTCAGGATGATGCCATTTTCACAGCATCTGTAAAAGGGCCTCAGCCTCGGGATACATCTTTCTTGAAAGACAGTAAAATGGGAACACATGTCAGGATCACTTACATGGCAGTACACTATGGCTAGCAGTATTCACTGCCTGATTACACATCTCATTTTCCAGTGTACAAACATACTAAGGGTGTGGATGCAACTAGGATAGTAGCAATAGTCAGGTATTCCTGTTTGTGCCATGACAGATACTGATGTATGATCAAACAGCCATCACAGGAGTCCATTGTAGTGTGGCCCCTAGGGTAACCTCCCCCTTATAATATATAAAAACAACAGTGCCAAATAAATAGCAGTTTGCTATTACAATTGTTATCAAGAGACAGTCCCAGGAGACCAGTTTACCAAATTAACAAAATGCATTTTATCGTTAATGTACTGCAGTTCTTCTGTAGGTGTAACAAATCTGGAGTTCAATGACATGTCATTATTACAGTTCTAAGAAAGGCTTAATGATGTAATCCCTATTCCCACTAAGTATATTCACGCATATGCATCATGTTGGAAACAAAATGGTTACATACCTGATGGAGTACAATACTTCTCTGTTGATAGGTATAGATATATAAATATTGTGCCAATGAGTACACCCCATGAAATAACTCTCATAAACAATTGTTCCCCTAGATATTTGTTTGCCTATTTAACATGGTTCTCATTACCAAGTAATTGCCTCTTAACTAGTCTGTGCTTCTGAAATGCTAATTGGAGCCAACACAGATGATATGCAGTATAATCAGCCAATCACATGCAACCACTGAACAAGATATAAGGCCTCAATGTAGATTACAACCTCTTTCTCATATGTTGTGGTGGAAACTAAAGGGGTAAATGTGCTACAGCATCACACAGAGTATATCTGCAGCAGTTACTTTTTACATACACATGTGTGTGCTACAGGCTGAAGCTGAAGCTGATGCTGCAGGCAATAGGTATAGGCCAAGAGGGTGAACACTTTGGAGGACAACAAGCTGTAAGAGTAAGTGTGGGACCTGTGGCAGCCTTGTTGTGGAGGCAGAGCCAGCCTGAGGGTACCCATCCCACTAGAAATTAAGGCATGTGTTTAAGGTAAGTATGTTAGAAAACAGTGTCTTAGAGAAAGGTAAGGGGGTACATTAACCATTATGTCACACAGGTAGACAACTGCCAAGTCTTGTGTTGTATCACAGTAGTCCCCTGTTAAGTGTGTGATGGCAACCCTTGCATTTATCACAACCACCATATATGTATGTTACTTGTGCAGCTGCGGTTATCTGTGATATAACTAGCAAATCATTGTGGGCTGCAGTCTGATATTACGGGGGCACAATTTCAGTACAAACTTCAAAATCCTGTGGGAATTCTGGCTAATGCATGACCTGACATTCTCTGCACTTTCTAGTGTTGTACTAGGACTAGTTGAGTGTTCCTATCTGTAGGCCTTTGACTTCTATTACTTACTTGCAGACATTCCATGTGTACTGCTTTGGGTGGATAAATAGGTGATGAGCCAGACATACATGTCACAATTTATAATGTTGCTGTCCACATACATGTGTTTTCAGTGCTCGATGCAGCTATAGTTGAACCCAGGACCATGTGTACCAAAAAGTATTATTTTCAATGCATTTTACAGACTGAGCTACAGAGTCACTGACATAATAGGTATATTTTTACATGTTGTAGATATCATTCCACAGTTATCTGCTGCTACATACTGCACGTACATGTATTATTATGCGCATGGCTTTAGAGTGATGTATTTCTCTACCAGAGTCCCAGATAAAATCTTATTTTTACATTAATGTTTTAGCAAACGTATTTTTACAAGTTGTACATATAACTGCAGGGTTACCTGCTAACTCACTTAAGTACATTTTTATATGTATGGCTTTGTAGTGATGCATTTTCCTACTAGAGTACCAATTATAGTAATATTATTCTATTTTTTGTTTAGCTGGTTTGCGCAGTGCAGCTCGATGTGCTGCAGCACTTAAACACTTTTAATGGTGGGAACTTGAGCATTACTGTGTTTTGTTTAAAACACCTGTGTTAATTAACAGCTGTGTGGCTTGGAGGGTTGAGCTACTGTTCTGCAAGTGCAATGGTCCTGGGTACAAAACAGGGCACATGTGTACTTTATAAATGTGATTAATATTTTTATGAAAGCATATATCAATGTAGCTCTATTTAGCATAGCTAAGCAATGTGGCATTTTACATAAAATCTTAAAATAAAAATTGTGAGATTGGACAGTGGTGAAATGGAGTGCAAGCAGGGGGGAAAACATAGTGAATGGCAGGTAAGTATGTGCAGGATGGTTGTAGGAAAGAACCATTGCTATCCATTTCTTGAACATCAACAACTGTGCACTTTCACTGATATTTTTGCTGAATTTGGACTGTCACCCCCAGAGAGGGGTGATGACAACATATGTGCGTTGTCAAGCCAATTGGACCAAATTACATGTCCAGTGGACATGTGAGAAATGGAGAGCTATGTATGTTTTTTTTTGTGGGACAGGCGACCATTTTGTTTTTTAAGGTTTGAGTGGAATATTGTAGAAGGGACATAGGTATGTGAGGGGGAGGTAAGTTGTGAAGGTGAGGAAGTTTTTGCAGACAGACAGACAAGTCAGCAGACAGAGTTGGTGTCTGACACAATGGGAGGGGGGGTGAACACCTTGGATGAGGAGGGTGTTTTGGAATCCCAGTCCCATGAACGTTAACCATGGTCGCAGTATGACTCATGTCCTCACCCATGGGACTGTCAGCACTACTCATTCACTGCTTCAGAGGAGGCGGCAGTTAACACTGGTGGTCAGGGTGAGACTGCCCCACCAGAACAGACAGCATGCTCAACATCCAGTGCAGGCATGCTCCCACAGTCCAGCAACCTACACACCATACCTGGCAGTTCCTCATGGGTGACATAATCATCCACTCCACTTCCACTCCCAAAGGGGAGCCACCCCCAGACTATGGGACAGAACTACCCGATGGCACAGGTAATGCAGAGGCAGCAGAGGGGGCACCACCAAGCTGTTGGCCTGACATGCTGGGCCCTGGTGCCATTGCTGGGGAAGCAAAGGCAGGTGGATTATTAGGAACCAGCCTACCTTGTCACACTATAGAAAATAAATATAAACATAAAATGAAAATAAACCTAACCAAACATAAGTAATAACATAATAGATGGCAATAATGATTAATCAAAAGAAATAGAAAGTAATATAATGATGAACACAACAAAACATAATGTAAATAAAAGTATTTTAACAGCAAAACAATATGAAATTATACATAAAGTAAACAAAAGAGGTAGTTAAAATATATATATTAATATTAAATCATAATAATAAATAACATTAATAAATTAAAGAAGAGAAAGGGTGGGGTGAGAGACAGAAACATGCCATTAGTAACTTTTCAGGTAATATTACTTCACAGACTACTACTACATACTTCTACATATGTACAATTTCAATTATGAGTACAGTGACTGCAACTATTGTATAGATGATTTTGTATATACATAGCTCTCAACTTCTTAGTATGGGCCAAGATCTAACACATGGTGGTACAGAGGCACAACTACAGGGAAAATTAGGACATATTATGCACATACATTAGTAGCAATGTATTCTGATAACAGGTTTGAGAATAAATTGCATGCCAAGTAATGTGATGTATCTGCTTATCAAGGACATATGGGGCACTAGTCATTACATTCTGAAAAATAGTGACAGTTGAGAGGTATGTCCATGTACACTAAGCAGATGAAAGAGCTTCTCATTTATTAGTTGGTTGCAATTTATTTATTTATTTGTTTTATATTTGATTACTGGGTAGGTGTCCAGCTGTGCTGGAAGCCCATTTTCAGTGGAGACCCAGGGAGAAAAGCTCCATTCAACAGCAACAGTTTTACATTTATATAGAATAATGCAAAAAAACAATATTTTAAAAACAAATAGCAAAAATAAGACAGCAGTAACACAAACATCTAGGTGGAGATTGGAAGTACAATAAGTGTAGTATATATACAGATGTTGAATAGAGTAAAGCACGAGCTACTTAACAGCAGTATTAGGTGAGAGTAAAACACAGAGTCTGATAGACTGTACTAATAGACATGTCATAATGGTAGGCCCATAAACCAAACAGGCAAAATAATATAGAAAACCTAATCAGGGTTGGAGCAAAGATAGAGCCAGTGATTGGAAAGATGTTCCCCGAGGCTCTGCTTGAATTTGGAGGTGTCATTTAGAACGAGGATGTGCTGAGGTAATAAGCTCCAAAACTTAGATATTTTGTTGGAGTAGAGTGAGTCTCCAAAACTGTTTAGGGATTTGGTAACTTTTAGCAGTAGTTTGTCAGAAGATCATAGAGCTCTGATGTTGGTGTTAGCTATGAACTTAGATGAGGCCAGTTATTTGGTTTGGTTATAATTGTGTGGACAACATTGAGTTAGTTGAGGTGAAGTAGGTTGAGTAGCCCCATCCAGTTGAACTTTCTTAGAGCTAGGCAGTGGTGATCCCTACAGGGAATGTTGGAAGCAAATTTGGCTATTTTATTATAGCATAACTCTAGAAGATCTAGATCAGTTTTATGTAAGTTGTTGAAGATTTGTGAGGAGTAGAGAAGGTTGGAGAGAAGGAATGACCTGACAGTGGATAGTCTGGAGGTGCTGGTAAGAAAGTTGACCTAATTTTATATGGACTTTTTTGATAGTCATTGCTATGTGTTTGTCAAGTTTTAGTTGATTGTCGATTATGAAGCCAAAAAGTTTGGTCTGTTCTACGGGTTCAATTGCAGTTTGGTCAGAGGAATAGATGGTGAGTGGAGGATTGTTACTAGTCCTGTTTTTGGTGAAGACCATGAGCTTTGATTTTTTGGGGGGTTGAGGATAAGTTTGTTTTCAGCTAGGTAGGCTTCTATGTCAAGTAGGGATTTTTGTGTTTTATCCTGAAGTTTGAGGATGTTGAGAGCAGAGCAGATGATGGTGGCATCATCTGCATACTGGACTAAGGTGGCATGCTTAATGGCAGTGTGGAGATTATTAGTGAAAATGGTGAAAAGGAGGGGATCTAAAATGGAACCTTGTGGAACTCCTATAGAGGCAGGCTGAAGGGGAGAGAGATTGTTGTTCCATTTGGTGGCTTGTTGTCTATTGGAGAGGTGACTGTGAAACCAGCGAAGGGGTGAGGAACTTAAGTTGCATGAAGTAAGTTTGTTTAGGATTTTTTGATGGCAGACAGTGTAAAAAGCTTTTGACATGTCTAGAATGACTGGGGAGACTAGAAGGCCTTTGTTTTAAGGAGGTTTAAAATGATCAGAGCAGTAGTGGGGCTGTGAATGGGTCTGAATCCATGTTCAGAGTTGGATAGCATATTGTTAGTAAGTAGGTAATCAAGCAGCTGATGGTGGATGCATTTTTTCCAGAATTCTTGCTAGGGGAGAGAGGAGAGCAATGGGGTAGTAGTTAGAAAACTCAGTTGATGGGCCACCTTTGTGGAGTGATATGATGTGTGAGATTTTCCAGATGGTAGGGACATACATTTCTGAGATGGAATGATTACTGGGAATGGAGATAGGACAGCAGATAGAAGGAGTAGCTAACTTTAAAAATTAATTTGGGTGAAAGTCAGCAGCAGGAGGTTTAAGCTTTGTAAGAAGTGATTTGATGTATCTAGTCTGGATTGGTGATAAGGAGAAAGTTAGGGGAGTTGGTGGATTTGGGATGTTTAGTGGTTCATTGGGGTTATTTTGTAAGAGAGATGTTTTAGAGTTGATGAAATGTGAGTTAAATTGAGAGGCTAGACTATCTGAGATGTTTGAGGTGGTTGGGGTGGGGTGGAAGATTTGCTGGGCTTTAGGAGGTGGCTAATGCTTTGTTAGAATTTTATGGGGTTGTGTGCATGTTTCTGCTGAGAGTTAAGGAAAAAAGATTTTTTGTCAAGTAAAATCTGTTTTTGGCTTGATTCCATAGTTATTTAAACTCTAGGAGGCCTGCTGAGTTTTTAGTTCAGTGGTAGGTTGACCAGGCTTTATCTCATTGTTTTAGTAAGGGTTTGGAGTTGCTTGATAGCCATGGCAGATGTTTGGATTTGGTATTTATTTTCCAGATGGGAGCTAAATTGTTGAGAATATTCAGGAAAGCATTGCTGAAATATTGGGCTGTAAGATTGAGTTGGAGGGTTTTTAGAGGGCTCCAGTCATAATGCTGGAGAAGTGAGTTAAATAGCGGGGCAGAGAAGTTTTTTTGTTGGAAATGAGTTTGACGTTGGTATACTTGAGGGAATGAAATTTCTTTCTGAGGATGAAGATTGGTGTATGGTTGCTAAGGGAGTCAGAAAGGCAGCCTGCATAGAAGTCTGAAGTAGAATTATTTATAAGAATCCAGTCTAGAATGGATTGTTTGTTGGAATGTTTGTCAGTGCGGGTAGGAGACCATATGGTTTGGGTGAAGTTATAGAAGTTTATAAAATTAGAGAGGTTTTCAGATGAGCATGTGAGCCAGTCTAGGTTGAAGTCACCAAGGACAATGGTTTCCTGGGTGAAGTTAGTGGATAACTCGTACAGGAGGTTTTCAATTGTGGTTAAATTGTTTCCTAGGGGAGGTAAGTAGCTATGATGGGTAGAGTTTTGTGGGAGTTTACTTTAAGGTGAGTTGCTATAAGTACTATGTTGGAGATGTCAGGAAAGGTACAGTTGATTTGTTCCAAGTTGAGGGTGTCTTTGAAAAAGATAGCTACATCCCCACCACATTTTTTGGTTCTGTCGAGATGGATTATGTTATAGCTGGTGGGTAAGATTTCTTGGTCTTTAATATGTGGCTTGAGCCAGGCTTCAGTTACAATAGCAAAGTCTGGGGAGTAGAATGCAATGTCAGCCTGGAAATCATTAAATTTATTAAGTATACTTCGTAGGTTAAAGTTGATTAAGAGGTGGTCAGATATGTTGGATTTGGTATAGGGTGGATAACTTGAGTTGTTGTGACTGATGGGGAAGAGTGGTGGACTGGGGGTGTGCGGACCTGGGTTAGGGTGGACATTCTCATGCAAGTTGATATTGGTTAGGGAGTGAAGCAGCAGATGTTAAAGTTTGTCAAGCAGCCGATGATATTTTAGTGAGGGGGGATGCAGGTGGTTGGGAGGGAACAGATCTGAAGGTAGAGAGAAGAGCCGAATTTGCTATGAAAAGGTAGGGGGTGATGGTAATATTTGGGTTGATCAGGTTGGAGTTGGAATGCAGGGAGAGAGTTGGTGATTTGTAAAGTATGATGCTGAGTGAAATAAAGGAGGGTGTTGTAGATGCTAGTAGAAGAATGCATAGTAGAGAGGATAGACGTAATACAGTTTGAGTAGTATGCATGGTAGAATATATGATAACAGAGGTTAATAAGTTGATGTGGAACAGAGGTGAGAGGTGAGGAGACATGGGTGGGTTGGATAGGGAAGTGAAAAGGTGGGAGGGGTTAGGATTTGGGTAGGGTGGGTGTGTTCTAGAGTGGTGGGGAGGGGGTTTGATTGGATAATTGGTAGGAGGGTGTGAGTGGTGAGAGAATAAATCACATGATATGCAGGGTGGGTGGGGGAGTGGAGGCAGCCCAAGCAAAGTGAGGGTGAATGGAGGGAGTTGCCCCAAGATGAAGAGAGAAATTGTGCAGAAAACTATCAATCAATTATCCTGCCACAGGTAAGGTCTGGCAGGGACAGGGTGCAACTAAGCTGCTGGGTGCTGGCTATGGGCATAGAATAATGAAGCCAACACACTAATGTGATATACAAGACAATCTCTCAGCTAGGAATATGTATGCCAGTTTTGGGAGAGAAGGGAAAGAAGTAGAGTGGGTGAGGGGTGGTAGGGGGTTGTAGCACTCCCCTTAGTGTGCACACCACTGCTGTATCAGGCAGACATATAACCAAAGAGTGAATGTTATCTAGTTAACACAGAGACTAAATGGAACATACACTTTTTACAGTCTTGTATGGATGTATTTCTTATTTCTGTGATTGGAGGAGCTGGTTTGTACTCAGACCTGAGCAGATATGAGAGGCTTTGTTCAGATTAGTTGCAATAGGAGGATGGCTGACAGTAATAGAAAAAAAAAAAACAGGGAGAGAAAACATTAATATCAATGTCGGGATGAATGAGAGATTAGGTAAGGTGGAGGGAGACAGCAGAGTTAGCTCAAAAAGTATGAGAGGAGAAACAGAATAGATAGTAGGAAACAGAAACACACTAGCTAGCTAGGTGCCAAAACATAAAAATTGTTGTGTTTTAAGAACAGACTGTATGGTAAAGTAAAATGTACAACAGTATCATACATATAAACCCTACAGTACAGTGTTATAGCAGAGCCAGATATTATTAATGATGTACTTGGCAAGCGCACTACAACAGGATGCTGGGTTGTTCAAGACCTACTGAATGAAATTTAAAAATGGTGCCCTGAGCTTCAGGATAACTAAGTAACATTGAAGCAAAGTTAGGGTGAAGGGGCTAAGGTTCCAGTTGAAATCAGAGATTCATGAGCAGATGTTAACTCAGAGATAGCCCAATAGTCATGCCCCATGATGAAGACAGAAAAACCTGCAGAAAACTATCAATCAAGTATCCTGCCACAGGTAAGTGCTGGCAGGGAAAGGGTGCACTTAAGATGCTGGTTGCTGGCTATGGGCAGCGAATAATGAAGCCAGCACACTAATGTGGTGTACAAGACAGTCTCTCATCTAGGAATATATATATTCATATACTCTCATATACTCATTTCTTTGAGAAAACCCTCTTCTGTAATTTGA
The DNA here is from genome assembly GCF_019279795.1 of Protopterus annectens. Classification (NCBI taxonomy): domain Eukaryota; kingdom Metazoa; phylum Chordata; order Ceratodontiformes; family Protopteridae; genus Protopterus; species Protopterus annectens. The sequence goes on from NC_056733.1 coordinate 1,517,906,813, forward strand.
ATATGTTTGAGTCATATTTGTATTAATATGTTATGGAGTTATAATTGGTTATGGTACTTTCTATGTTTTGTTACCTATGTTATCATAATTGTTTTTGTAATTGGAGCTTTTCTCCTCGGGTCTCCACTGAAAGCAGGCTCCTGCCCAGCTGGATCAACCCGGTTAACAAATGTCAAATAAATAAAATAAATAAAAAATAAATAGGAATAGGTGACCAAAGCATGAAATCTATCTATTTAAAACTGTGATTACAGGAAAAATGTGCACTTCAATTAACAGTTGACTGGTGTCAGATCAGAACACACAGTACATGAATAGTGCAATAATCCACACTTATTTGAAAAGATTACATATCACAGCACAGTCCTGTTTTAAACTTTATTAATAATGTTACTTAAAATCTGTCATTTAGACACATGGTACCTTATACCTTGTTCCTTGACTGGGTGGAAGGTAAAGCATTATTTAAGACAAAATGAGTAGAACACAGGCTTTAACCCAGTTTTTTTGCAGTACATTTTACAGTTGACTGGTGTCAGATTAGAACACACATGCAGTGAATACAGGAATAATGAACATTTATTTGAAAAGAGTACTTAGTAAAGCACAATTCCATTTTAAACATTATTGATAATGTTCCTTAGAATTTGTCATTTAGACACATGGATTATTGCCCAAGACTTTAGTACCTTACTCATATACCTTGTTCCTTGACTGGGTGAAACATACAGCATTATGTCAGACAAAATGGGCAGAACACAGGCTTAAACCATACTCTGGGTATTGCACTACAGTTATTTCAGACAATTTTTTTGGCAGTCTTTATTTATTTGCATTTTAACAGTTGATTGGTATCAGATTAGAACCTACATGCAGTGAATACAGGAATAATGCAGTTATTTGAAAAGATTAGTTATCAGAGGATAATCCTGTTTTAAACTTTATTGATAATGTTCCTTAAAATCTGTCATTGAGACACACGGAAAGCCACCCGGGACTTTAGGTACCTTACCCATATACCTCGTTCCTTGACTGGGTGGAATATACAGCATTATGTCAGACAAAATGGGCAGAACACAGGCTTGAACCTTATTTTGGGTATTGCACAACAGTTATTTCAGACAGTTTTTTTCTGTAGTCTTTATTTATTTACATTTAACAGTTGACTGGTGTCAGATTAGAGCACACATGCAGTGAATCCAGGAATAGTGAACACTTTTTATTTGAAAGCAGTACATATCAAAGCACCATCACCCTTTAAAATGTATTGATTAATATTGCTTCAAGTCTGGCAAGTAGACCATGGATAGCTGTGTAACACTTCTAATAAATAAACCATATACCCTGTCCATTAACTGAGTGCAACATACAGCATATTTCAGACAATGAGCAGACCAGAACAGTAACTACTAATCTGGGTAAACCCCAACTTTAAGTGATGTTTGAAAGCTATACTACACAGTACTGCATGACTACTTGATTTAACTTGCTTTACCATGTCAGGTAGGCAGTGATACATTACTAAAAGATGTCAGATGTCCCAGGTATGTCATACCTGATTGTTAACTCTGTAAATAAGTTATTGTAAAATCACGTTATGCATTAAGTTATTAATGTTTCCCTACTTACCACACTCTCGTCTCATCCTGGCCAGGCACCCTGCATGGGACTGGACATTGCAAGCCCTCTCTTCTGCAGCTGTTGAAAGAGAAGCAAACCATTTTGCATACCAGTTTTGCATATATTCAGCTTGTATATTTCTAAAGTACTACCAAAGATACTTACGTATCTGTGGGGTATGCCCAGCCCTAGCCTCTTGGACCCAGGTGTCCAAGGTTCCCCTCCTCCTACACTTCAAGTCATCATAGTAGTGATGACACTGCTCACCAGTGTAGGGGATACCAGCAGCACTGGCAAGTTCCCTTGCCAACCAATCTAGGCCTCAGACTTATATTCTGAGTTCTGGCAATTGCCCTGCAGCAGCCAGGGTACATAATTCTTTACAAGAAGTCGAACAAACACGTTGGACTTATGCATACCCTATCTCTGTGCCCAAAAGCACGTTCCCTCTCCAACACCACCAGGCATATCAACAGCCAAGTGAACACTCTAATGAATGGTGTGAAATTCCCACCTATTGGCCTTTATATAGGCTGCATTCCCACCCTTGCATGTCATACTGTAACTTTCAAAAAAGTGCTGCATTGTGAGTATTGCTCAAACTCGCACAAACCAATTCAGTGAAGCTTAGCATCATGCAAACTAACACAAAGCATGTTTAAGCAGAGCTCAGCGACAAGTAAATGATATGGACCACTGACCATGTTTAAGCTTTGCTTAGCATTGCACAGCTTTTCTAATTGTAACAATATTTTAATTTTAAATTAGACTGATGTGTCAGTCACCTGACACATTTTCACAGCAATAAATGTAAAACATATGATTTCACTGGACTCAAACCAGGGACCTAGTGCACTATAGGTCATGACTCAACCTACCTAGCCACTTGGATAGTAAAAGGAAGCACTATATCTGCACACATACTACTAACATGACTGTTAGCATTGCACAGCTTCACTGTACAGGTTTACACATTGCTAAGCACAGCAGAACTACAGCAATTGAATACATCCAGTTTCTATATTTAGATGTCTAAAAGCATTGTTAAGCACCACACCATTATGTGCAAACAAGCATGAGGAGAGAAAAAAATAGATTACATCCAGTCTATTTTTAGATATATATCAGATGTCTGCAGTATATGCATAAGCGCAGCTCAGCATTGCTAAGCATTGTGCTGCACTGAGCAAATAAGACAAAAAATATATAAAAATAAAAATTACAATTGATTACATCTGGTTTCAATTTTTAGATATATGCTAGATGTCTGTGGTATATGTATAAGCTAAGCATCACACTGCACCGAGCAAACATCACATAAAAATAAAAATATATATATTTTCCTGTGCTTACCAGTATGGGACAGCCTCTACACTGTTGCTTGCATGGATTCAATATCCTTGTTACTGTGATCTCCTTTGGCAGCATGCCATGATTAATATGCATGATGTGTTGCCAAGGAGAAACAGTGGCCATGTGCATGGACACATTTTGTGTAGGTTGTACATGGAGCCTACACAGATTTTATTGAATCCTGGGGATTGACTAATTCTGTCATATACTACATGGACTGTAGTATAGAAATCAGAAATTAATTTACAAAACAAACACATCTGGCATAAAATTACCCAGCTAAGTATCTTATTACTGGAGCTTAAAAATTCTTTGCTTAAATGTTTTACTGATTTTACAAAATGAATGCAATTTCATAACTTTGCAATATAAAACATAATTTACACAGGTTAACAACTATATACAATCAGCAACTATAACATCTAAGCAAACTATTTACAAAGGTGTTTACATTTTAAAAAAATTACACATTTTTACATTTAAAAGTTAATTTTATGAGGTATTACAGCCATCAGTCTCCATTATCTTGTTTACTTTCTTCCGTGAGTTGTAATAAGATGTGGTTCTTTCTGTTCTCATTCTAATGGTTCTCATTTCCATTCATGATACATTCAATACAATGTTTCTGTATTCTTTAAATGTGGGTGAACTCTCACTTTTCCAGTTTGTAGTAATGGCTTTGCATGCTATAGGAAGTAGTGTCCATTAAAGTGAAAACTTTGTTCTAGCAACACACTGGGGTATGGGAAAACTAAACAAAATCAAAGATTTAGACAAATGGGAATTATCATTAAAAACTATATGCAAGAAAATATTAACTTTATCCCAAAATGGTTTAAGTAAGTGACAATCATAAAACATATGCCTCCAATCTGCCCTCAAGTTCCTTTTACATCTCCAACAGCCTATATTTTGTTTAAACATTATTTCCATTTTATGTGGTGTTATAGGTTTAGGTTCATAGGTAGGTACTAGGCTATCTGCCTGAAGGCATTTATAAGCCTAGCTGGAATGTGTTGGCTTTCGCCACCCCCTTAGATTAGTTTTCTGTGCCTCTGTCCAGCAGAGCCATTGATGTGATCCCCGGGGTAAACTTTCTGTTTCCCATCTACTCATCAAGGTTTCTCTTGAAGAGGGTTAGCGAGGAGCTCTGCCTAATGTAGATTGGAATCTTGTTCCAGAGCATGGGAAGTCTCTGGGAAAGGAATCTATCCCTTCAGCAAATCCTATTTATTGTTGTGGTGAGATTTAGATCCCTAGACCGTGTGGCTCGAGTGGATATGGTTTTCTTTAGGTGGAGCATGTCCATCAATTCTGGGTTGGACATGGGCTTGTATGTCAGGCAGAGATCACCTCTGTGTAGGCGGTATGCAACTGAGTACAGCTGGAGTTTCTTTAGTCGAGCTGTACAGGGCATTTGTTTGAGGCCATTGATCCTCTTGGTGAGGTACTTCTGTGGTCTTTCCAGCTGTTGCAGGTGTCGTGTAAGGTACATCCCAAATGGGGCGTTGTACTCTATGATGGGTCTGATGAGTGACGCGTAGAGGGGCACAATGACCTCTTTTGATCTGGATGCAAACCCTTTTGTGATTAGGTGGGCCACATAGAAGGATTTTCTAACTACTTTGGCAATGTGATTATCAAAGGAGAGGTTACTATCTACTTGGGTCCCCAGATCCCTTATTACGTCTTCCGTATTTAGGTGGCTACCACATATGTGGTAGTTTGTGGGTACTTTGTTTTTTCCAAAGGGGATGACTATGCACTTTTTAGCATTTAACTTGAGGCCATGCTTTTGACACCAGGTATCTGTCTCAGTGACACCCTTTTGGAGGATGTCTGTGTCCACCGGAAAGCCAATTATAGCCCCTAGTTTGCAGTTGTCTGCGAACTTGGTCAATCATGGTCCTTCTGTGCTTGCCTGTACCTCTGAGAAGTATATGCCGGACAGGAGGGGTCCTAAGACTGAGCCCTGGGAAATGCCACTTGTAACCGATTTAGAGTCATACCTAGCTCCCACAACTCTTCCCATGTGGGTTCTGTCCGTGAGCCAGTTGGCAACCCATCTCATGATGTAGGGGTTTATGTTCAGGCTGGTGAGCTTGTCTATAATACCTGAATGGGGAATGGTGTTGAAGGCCTTTGCGAGGTCTAGGTAGGCTGTGTGTACCACCTTTCCCTCGTCTATAGTCTTGGTAACTGTCTCAAGGAAGTCTACCAGGTTTAGGAGGCATGATCTGCCCTTAACAAAGCCGAAATGGATAGGGTCCAGTGTTTGGAGGTCCCCAATGTCTCTGTTTATGAGATCCATGATGATGCACTCCATAGCCTTGCAGACCAAGCCAGTCAGGCTTATAGGGTGATCGTTCCTGGGGTCTGTTGTGGCTCCACCTTTGTAGAGCGGAATAACCGTTGCTGTGTTACACTCTATGGGCACATAGCCTGTGGAGAGGCTGAGTTTGAACAGTGTGTTTAGGTGAGGGATTAGTTCATCTTTGAGCTCATGTAGGATGCAGCCTGGGACACTATCTGGTCCCATTGATGCTGTGTTTTTGGCTTTAGAGAGGGCTGTTTTAACCTGAGTGTCTGTGATTTCAGGGGTACTACATTCTTCTGGTATGGTTATGGGCCCTTTTAGGGGTGAGAGGGCGGTGAAGTTTGCACTGAACCTGTCTGCCAGGATGTTGGCAATATCAGTCGTTTCAGTGTTTTTTGTGCCATTCTGCACTAACTCTGAGCATATCTGAGAATTGCCACTTAGATTCTTGACATAGCTAAAGAATGCCTTGTGGTTATCTTTTGAGTCCTTGGCAATTTTTCTTTCGAAGCTAGCCTTAGATGATTTTATGAGGGATCGTAGTTTCTTGCTGATACTGATCAGGAATGTCTTCCCTTCTTAGGATTTTACTCTTTTCTGTACTAGTTTCCTCCTTTTATTGTATAGCTTGTTTATGGCAGGAGTCCACCAGACTGGTTTCCTTTTCTTGGAGGAGGACCTATAACTACATTTCCATATGAACAGTTTTCATTGCAATGAAAGATATTTGCTTTGTAGCGAAGAATTAATTTCTTGTCACTGTCATTTTCATTTGACTATATATTGTTTTATAGTAGTCCCAAAAATTCTCTGTATAATATAATTTCATTTTGTTAGTTTTTAATTATTTTATAGATGTTTGATAAGTAACAGTTTTTATGAACAGTTTGTGCTGTTGAAAAGCCCAAGTGTTCTATAAATTTAGGTATATTTTGTCCCATTGTTAATTGCATTGTCCCTAGTCTGTTTAAGATGCACTGTCTTATATCTGGGTCTACTTCACTTCAGTGAAAAACTTTTGATCGAACACCTCTTTGTCAAACATTAATTGCCCAAAGTCATTTTAAAGCATTTTTTCTTAGGGGAAAAAAACACTTGACCATCATTGGGAGTTTGCCCTTTTCCACACTGTAGTGCAACCTCAGAGTTGGTATATTTTGTTTCAGGAAGGTGGGGCCCTACCTTGGTGGATTTTAAATTTTGTGAAATTTTTGATGCTTGTTAGGTTGGCCACCTGTTTTTTTCCCAGGAAAATATTCATTAAAACGACCATTCAATGGATCGAGCTTTCGACAATTAGCATTCAACAAAGAAGTGTTTGACCAAAAGGTTTTTCTCTGAAGTGATAAAGACCCCTTATTATCCTGTATGTTTAGCCATACATTATTACCTAAATCAAATTTGTTTCTTATTTCTTCAATTGTTAAAACTTTGCTAGAGTCTTGTAACTGATGCCAATAATTTAGTTCATGCTGTCTAAGAGACTTGATTATATCTATATAAAAAATTGTGATGTCATTTTGTGTACATACAATAGGATATATCAAAAATGACCAAGCTTTTATGTCGGGATTCCTATTGATAAGGGTTTTTTATCCTTTTAATATGTTTTTGTATAAACTTAAAACTTACATGCATCTGTTTGTTTTCTGTAAAATGTTCTCTCATTATCCAAAGAAAATTATTTAATACTAGCTCAATATATTGCAATGGTAATGCAAGACCTGATTTTAGCCATGTCTTTTCATATATGTGCTTCCATCTGGCAGAATAAGCATTATTTACCCGTAATGATATGGTTTTTATATAAGATGACAGTGCATATATTTCTGTATCTGGAAGACTGATTCTTCCTGCTTCTAACTCATTTAAGTGATGATTAAGATCTATTCTGGATTTATTGGAATACCATAAGAAGTATAGCATTAGTTTATTAAATTGTTTTATGTAGGATTTAGGAGGAGGTATAGGAACGGGTATGAAGTATAACATTTTTGGAAAAATAATTATTATAATTATATAAAGCCTTTCCTCCATTGTAAAAAAGTATTTATTCAATTTTTGATGGAGTGTTCTAATGTAATTTAGAATATTAGAGTAGTTTTTTGTTATTCCCTGGGATTCAAAAAGCTCAGTGCAAAGACGGTTTTAGCCTTGCGCCAAGCATCCTCATTACAGATGGTGCAGCAGCACCATATAAATATGTATGAGGGCACATCGCCGCACCCTCAATGTGCACAGGAAACGTGTGCAAGTGCAGGGGGTGTGTACAAGGGCTCTACAGAGGCGTAAACATGCCCTAACAGTTGCACAACCTACTATGCTTACAATTAGAGCCCGCCTGTTAAGTCAGTAATTCAGTGTCCGTGGATACCGAAATGTATGCTAAGCATACAAGATTGTCCATGAACAGTGAAATAAAATTGAAGTAGTAAACACACAAGCACATAGTGGAATGTTGAGCCCCGTCCCTAGAACTTTTGCAATTAGATTCCCCTTGTCCCTATTATACATTTGTATTGCTGCAATATCGAAGGTGTAAGCAAAGCACAGTGTGTTTGCATGTTGCCGCCCTCCGCCGAGTGTAGCTTACACATCAAAATCATTCAAATAGAGAAAAACATGCGGAATCAACGTAAACGTCAATAGTGTAGTGTTTAAAGCATCCACCTAATGAACAGGCACTCACGGTTCGAGCCCAACAATAACACATATCATTTTCCATGTAGAATGAATGCCGTTTTGCTGTAAAACCAACATAAGAGCATTGCATGTGATGTTTAACTAAATGTCATTCAATCAAAGTGGCACTGTCATAATAAATAAGGCACTAGTAAGCAGGTGTATGCACAAATAAGCATCAGTAAACATATATAAGTACCAGTAAGCAAGTCTGAGTGTGCATGTGTGGGTGTAAGCAGTGCCCAGCATAGGAAATGTATATAAGTATGTACAGATATATAATATATATATATATATATATATATATATATATATATATATATATATATATCTATGAAGAATGAATGACGTAACAATAAAGCATACAAAAGGAATGAAAAGGGAATCAACAGCAAACCCAGTATTATATAGCGCTGTCAGCTTATGTCACATCAAGCTGGGCAGAAGTGAGCAAAGCAGTTCTACTCACACCACAAGCATGATATTACCAGTGGGAGTAACATTGTTGATCTGCTAAGTCTACTTTATACTCAGAGGGTAGTCCATGGTGGGACTACCCAAAAATTGATAGGATGTTTGTCTATCCGACCATTACACAAGCAAGGGCAGGTATGTTCAAGGACTAAATGGTGGGAGACCCTGAGAAAACATAGGTTGGGATGACATACATGTATGGCCCCTAACACTCGGGAGAGGACAATGTATGGAGGTGTGTCATGGCTGCGATAACAACTGGACAATGGATGGTATGCATGTATGTTGAACTCGGGTGGGGTGGAGGAACTATAGGTACGAAATTATGGATCCAGGCGTGTCAGGGTTGGATGGGCTGGTTCTAATTGGACCACCTCATGCAGGTCAGTGAGTTTGTTATAAGTATATATGCATACACATATGCAGACATCTATATGTAGAAGTACATTCTCTGTAATACATTCATTCCATTTGCAGACATAAATAATATGAATGTGCCCTTACAAACCTCAACAGCAGATAGAATAGTAGGTTGTGCATAAGAGGGAAGGGACGAAAATGCTAAAACGCAGAAGTGTGTACAATGTCCGAAGTCAGTGCTGTGCTTAAAAAAGCAAATGTGAGGACTTTCTCACACATGGAATCATTGCTGTGATCTGCCTGCTACGGCAATGCCAATTGCTAAACCGGTCTATTTGTAAAAGAAATATACTGAACAAGTACATAATTAGGCTCTCATGTGTAATGTGTGCATTACCACATAGTCATACTTATTAATTTATTGTAGTGTCATGTTAACAGGAGTAAGGATGTAATGAAGTATAGAGTCTAATCTTGACATAAAGACATGCGTGTCCCATGTGGGACAACCCAAAAATTGTGAATACTGTCCTTTTGGTCGCTCATGTCACCAATGTTTGTGGACTAAAAGTTTGGATGTTCTGAGGATACATGGAGTGAGTCAACTGATGGGATGGCTCTACAAGAGTAGGGAGTGGCCAGTGTGTAGTGGTGTGGATACACCGCGAATCCAACTGGAGAATGGATGACTGCAGTGTTAGTGAGGCATTGGGGTGGGTGTTTGGGGAACCAGGAGTCATGGATATATGGGTATATATGCAAATGAAGCAGCACAGCATTAATGTATTGGTTAGAGCAACCGCCTAATGAACAGACATTCCCATTCCGAATCCAACTGCATCACATACCATTTTCCATCGGTAATCTGTACATGAACATATTTTGACATCTGTCCGCTGTATAACCTGCAAAATAACAATTAAAAGTGAACTGGAGTGAAGTGTCAGTGTCATAATGAATAAGGCACTAGTAAGCAGGTTTAAGAGTATATAAACACCAGCATGTGTAAGTGCGTTTGTGAGGGGTATGCATTGCTTTACAGACACACACACACACACGCACATATATATATATATATATATATATATATATATATATATATATATATATATATATATATATATATATATATATATAAATGCTTGCAGACATATACATATACGTGTGTGTATATATACATGTATATATATATATATATATATATATATATATATATATATATATATATATATACATATATATATATATATATATATATATATATATATATATATATATGTATATGTGTGTGTGTGTGTGTGTGTGTGTGTGCACGCGTAGATATGCACAGATATACAGCTATGATAGGAAACAGCACACAAGAATGACACGGAATATGGAAGGAGTCAACAATTTACATAGGGATCGGTACTGATACCAACTAGCAAACAGGTTTTTTCTCGAATGAGGAAACTAATGATGAAGGGCTACGTAGAAGTCAGCGTCTACAGAATCAGTCCACTTCTAATATGCGATCTAATAACAACAATCAGTGGGGCAATAATCAGCAGGGTTTTCAGAGGGGAAGAATACAGAGCAAACGAAATCAAAGAAAAAAACACAACAAATGGAAATAAGTGAGTCATTCGAAAATGACTCGAGTAGTAACCCTTCTATTATCACAAACTTTGAGCGTGATTTTTCCATTTATAACTACTCCTCAGTGGATGTCCCTGTTGAGCTAGCTAACCTGCTAGCTAAAGGCCTTACGTTTATTCCTTCAAAAAGACTGAATGTTACTAAATGTATAGTGGACTTAAAAATGTTTGTGAGAAAATTAAATTTGGCAGTACTTTTTGGTAATTTAAATACGATGGATACTAATCATTTTTAAATTCCTAGCACTTATAATCCACCATTGCACAATCTTTTATATATTTTTGAAAAAATGTGTGAACTTGATTTTAGGCACATTGATCAATGGAGGAATGGTGCTAGAAGTAAGGATAATCTGTCAAGGGAGGAACTTGACTGGATTAAATATTTAAAGGACACAAGAGTTTGCATTATGAAACTGGATAAAGGTGGAGGTCTGGTTTTTATGGACCTGGTAGATTATGAGAATAAAATAGAGTTAATGTTAACATCTGAATCATATGATAAAGTGTCCTTGAATGAATATAACCAGGCTAATAATAGGATTAAAATCTATATCAATGACTTGTTTATAGCAGGGAGAATAGATATTGATTTATACAATTATCTGATTATGCCAGCACCTATTGCTCCTACTATATTTGGTGTGCCTAAAATACACAAGAATTTAAGTGATCCACCTCTTAGACCTATTGTGGATGGTAGGAATTGTGCAACCTATGTATGTGCAAAAGTAGTGGATGGACTCCTTAAGAAGTATGTGGTATCCGAAACGTGTATAAGTAAAGATTCTTGGTCCTTTTTGGAAAAGATTAATGATATAACTTTTGATGAATACAATAACATATTAACAGTGGATGTAAAGGACCTCTACATGTCAATTCCACAGGAATTAGGTATAGAATGGGTCATCTTGAACCTTCAAGAAAAAGGTGCACCTTCATCGGAATTGATTTTAGTAGAAGAATTACTTAAAATAGTATTGGCCCATAATTTCATAATGTTTAAGAATAATTTTTTTCCTCAGAAAAGTGGGGTGGCAACGGGTTCACCTTGTGGCTCAAGCTTTGCGAATTTAGTTATGAACTATTGAGAAAGGTCTTTATATTTAATAATGAAGTTATAAACTCACAAATAATATATTATACATGGTACCTGGATGATATATTTATATTGTTTAAAGGTAAGGAAGACCGAGCTAAGGACCTTGTATATAACTTTAACCAAAGCACGGATTTTCTTCAGTTTACATATAACTTTGATGAAAAACAAATTCCATTCTTGGATGTATTACTAGTTAAGAATAATATTCACAAAAAGTATGAAACAAGAATTTATAGGAAGCCTTTCTATTCTAACACATTCTTGCATTTTTCAAGTGCGCATCCCACTTTTCAAAAAAAGTCTGTTAAAAAAGGACAATTAGTGAGGGCGGCACGAATGACTTCAAGGGAAGATGATTTTGATAATGAATGTAGGATGCTAAAACATATGCTTCTTAGAAGAGCCTATCCTAATACATTCTTAGATAATATTATAGATGAGGTAAAAGGAAAGAGGCTTAGAGGTATTTATACACCTATTGTGAATGGTGGCATAGAGGAAGTAACCCATGAGGTATCAAAGAATACTTATGGGAATCAGATCTTGGAAGTAATGGATGCTTCTCTAGATACCACCTTAGTCAAAGATATTTCAGGATTTGGGCATAGTTTTATCCTTACATTTAATACCGATTTTTATTACTTAAAAAATATTGTATGCAAAAATTGGAATATACTTAAGGAAAGTAAGGAAATATTGGATAAAGTAGGGGAAATACCTACATTTATTGGAAGAAGAGATAAAAATTTTAAAGATCTATTTGAAAGCATACATAACAGTAATAATAATCGGAAGGGAATGCAACAGTGTGGTTCTTGTTCATACTGTAAGTATATCTTAGTTGGTAACTCTTTAAGCATTAATAATTTAGACTTGACAAGTAAAGGAAAATATAATTGTAATTCCAAAATGGTGGTTTACCTAGCTAAGTGCCAGTATTGCCCATGCTTTTATGTGGGCAAGACAACTCGCAGATTGAGAGAAAGGATATATGAACATGTTTATAGCATAGGTAAACTCAAACAAGAAAATGTATTGGCTAAGCATATTTCGGAACATCCCAGCCATGGATTTAAGTTTTGGATTTTGGATCAGTTGGTTCCAAATACGAGAGGGGAACCAATAGAGGTAGAATTGGAGAGGTTGGAATTATTATGGCAGATCCGGTTATATGCATATAATTTACCGGGTCTGAATGATATGTGTTCAGTTATGCCTATATTAAAACTAAGAAGTCTTCGCAGATAGATTGATGAATAATTTGTATGTCTTAATGGGATTTATTAGTATTTGGTTTTCTAGTAATTTTAAGTAGATATTGTAACTTATTTTTAAATTCTATTGAGTTTAAAATAGTTTTATAATTGCCGCTGCTGCCTGGAATGGACTGGCTAAGTTAGTTTGTTAATAGTATGCATCTTTCATTAGTTTATTGTTAAAATTGGTTTTATTTGTGGAACTGGATGTAGCTTTATGTTTGCACAACTTTTGCTTGATTTGTAATAATGTAGTAATATAAGTTTTTTAACATGAAAAGTTTTTTATATGAAGGATTTTAAACATAAGGTATGTCGCTCTAAACTTTGAATGTCAGCTGATGCATTCCTCTGCTTATTTAAAAAGTAACAGTTCACTTTTTGTTTTATCTGATGAAGTTCGAGTATCAAATCGGACAAAAAGCGCTTCAGTAAATAAAGGAATTATTTCTAACTACGTTTGCCACACATGTTCTTTGGTATTTGGTGTTTTTACTTGTTTTTGTCATGTTCACAGGCTATGCCAATGGAAAGGAGGGACCCAAGCAAGAAACATGAAACACGTAGCATGATCTTCCACCACCCCCAGCCAGACACGGGAAACATATACCCAAACCCGCACACAATGTAAATAGTCCACTGCTCCCCAGACCACAGGCAGGATACAACCGGGGTGGTACACAGTGCATCCGTGAAATCTAATCTTGGAACACAGACAGGAGCGTCCCTTGCAGGACACCCCAAAAATTGACATAAGACCAAAAGAAGGTGATACATCGAACATTCTGGCTGGGGTGTGTACATACCCAGAATACGATCTGAAGAAGGCATCTGCCGAAAGCGCTCATCATTTGGACAATTTCATCTTTTCAGCATTTTACGCTCCAGTGAAGTATATGTTTTTGTCAGCTTTGCTCACAAAGCAGCTATCAATTGTCTATTAACTGTGCTTTAACAACTTGAAGCCTAAAGTTGTAGATGTTAATCACTAGGCTAATTATTTCAGTGAAGTTTGCATTTTGTCAGCTTCTCTTTTTAAGCTTTCAATAAATTGAGTTTTAACAGCCTGAAGTTTGAAGCTGTGGATGACAACAGTTTGGATACTCAACTATTTTCAGTTCATCATATTCTAGTGAAGTTTACATCCTGTCAGCTTCACTTTTTAAGCGATTAATAAATTGTGTTTTAACAGTCTGAAGCCTGAAGCTGTGGACGACACCCAAGGTCTTTTTTCTTTCTTCTCTCAGAATACAAGGGTGGGAAAGCCTGATGACCCATGGGTTGAGACAATGTATGACATCGGTCCTGTGAAGTGGAGAGTGGGCAGCATGTAGTGGGGTGTTCAGACACAACCAGGACCCAGAGTAAGGATGGGTACTGTAGAGGAGGTGTGAGTGGGGGAACTATGGAAAGCTAGTCATGGGTCTAGGTATGCAGGTGTTGGCTGATGTGGGCCTATATGGACAGCCCCAGGGATGTAAGCAAATGTGTTCATTGGGCAGAGGCATTGCCTAATGAGCAGCCACACCCATTATGAGTCCCACTGCAGCAAAGTGTAATCTATATGGCAAGGAATGGAATAACCAGATGTAGATGTATATATGTAGAGGTATGTGTGTGTATATCTACCCAGAGCGACATAGAGATATACCTCTCCTTCTCCGTAGTACAAATGTATACATACAGCGTCAGAATACATATACATACCCACATATAGATATATACATATGTAGACACCCATAGACCCATATGTTCTTAGATATATATATATAGACAGCAATAGATAAATATATACATGTATGCATACATATACAGATATATTTGACTATAGTAATGTATATATATATATATATATATATATATATATATATATATATATATATATATATATATATATATATATATATATATATATATATATATATATATATATATATATATATATATATATATATATATATATATATATATATATATATATATACATATATACATGTATATATATATATATATATATATGTATATATATATGTATATGTATATATATGTATATATGTATATATATATATATATATATATATATATATATATATATATATATGTATATGTATATATATATATATATATATATGTATATATATATGTATATGTATATATATATATATATATGTGACTGTAAATATACACATGTATATAGCTAGGATATGATACAGCGGTTACGAATTACATATGTTCACAGGCCGTGCATATGGGGGTGAGGGGTCCAATCAACAAACATGTAACATGTAGCATCAACCTCCACCCCCCAGCTAGGCTGGTGAGACATACAGACAAACAATAAAAGTAAGCACACCACTCCTTTGGACCACCAGCAGGATACTACCAGTGGGAGAGACCTGCCAGGTCTAATCTTGAAACAAAGACATCAATGTCCCTTGTGGGACACCCAAAAATTACTGATCATTGGAGTCAGTCCCTGTAATGATTCATCAAGCCAGGCTGTAGATGTACATGGATCAGTAGGTTGTGCAAGCCTGATAACCTATGGGTCGACACAACGTAAGACATGTGTCCCGACACGCGGAGAGTGGGCAGTATGTAGTGGTGTGTATATACCCCTCCTGCACTCACAGTAAGGATGAGTGCTGTAGAGGAGGGGCAGGTGGGGAAACTATGGGTATGCAATTATGGGCCTGGGTGTGCAGGTGTTGGCTGGCGCAGTAGTATTAGGACCGCCCCGAGGATATAAGTAATATTCCGAAATGGGCATAGCTTATGCCCATACCTCTCAACCCCTAAGAGCAAATCCACCAGACAGGACATAAACCATTGGGGGAACAAATAGGGACCATACATCTCAACTGCCCCTGATTTCCAGGTACGTCCCTGATTTTGACTCAAATTCTAACTCTGTCCCACTTAATCCCTCCTAAAACTATTGACTTTTGGAGGAAATGTGGTGAATTACATGTAATGAATAATGACAACAATTAAGAGTTATAAACATCATTTACCTCAGAAAAATCTGTATTAATTCATATGCTCTGAGTCTGTCAATGTGTCAAGTTAATAGCACTAATATATCAAATGTGTCCCTGATGTTGTCATGACTTGTCCCTGATTCAGTTGATATTTGTCCCCAATCGTTTGAGAGGTCTGATAGAGACAGAAAGCACATAGTCCACTTGCAACCTTAGAAAGATGATAGAATAATAGGTATGCAGTAGCATGACTCAGCTGAAGGATGTGGGTTCCAAAATCCAATTACTTGTTTGTATTGAATGGTGTCAGTTCCCATGTATTAAACAGACAGGTGCAGATTGTAAGAGGAACACACCAAAAGTATGAATCAAACTCTGGACAGGCCATGGATTCCGTACAGTCAAACGGCATGCTTACACCCAATGGGCAGCCATTCCTGATACTGTAGTCATGTAATCCAATGTAATAGGCATCACAAGGTAATACCGTAGTCCTCACTCCGAACCAGGGGGTGTGAGTGGCAGATGCAAACACCAAATGCAGTGCATTTGCAAGTGCGGGAGCAAGCGGGTATAAGCCTCTTTGGCCGCCAGTATGCGAGTATCACACTGGTGAAGCAATGTAGAGGCTAACTCAGTGTAAGAAACTGTAACCAGAGGTTAGCATTGCTTAGCTCCGCACAAACCCATGCATACCTGCTCACAACTGCTTTAATGTGCCTTAATCTCTCCGTATCCAACGGCCTTGTTCTGCACAGCAACAAGATAAACGGCCTCTGCAAGGGTCGAAACCAGGACCCTGCACATCAAAGCCAATGTGATTTAGCACTAAGCCATGGCAGATATACAGACATTGGATCTTATCACAAACATATCATCCAGCGCAGTCATTCAACAGTATAGGAAATGTATTCCATCATGTAGATGTATGTGTGTGTGTTTATGTCCAGATGCAGATACATACAAATATATAGATATATCAAGAACATCCTATGTGACAACAAAGCATTAAAAAGGAATGAAAAGGGAAACACCAACAACGCCTGTATTATGTAGTAGTGTTGTCCTATGTAATATCAAGACTCCCTCAGACAGACATGTGTCATTCATACATACAAAGATTTGTACATTGGCTAAATACATCACTCTGTGTATTTTATTTACATTAACACAACAGTTCCTGTCTAATCATTATGTGAGAACAGTACTCTTGCAAGGTGCTGTGTGAACATCATCATCATGAAAAAGGTAAATGAGTAACTACAGAGGGACCAGTAGTGTAGAGTGTACAATGGGGTTGTCTGCATCACGTGTACCTGGAACCTTTAGGAGTCATGTGCATACCAGGATTGTGTCCTGAGAGACAGGGGTGAGGGCAACTGGAGTATGTTGTGATGCAAATTAAAAAGGTTACATGTGTCCAGTGGACACATGTGTGAAATGGACAGCTATGTATGGGGCAAATGTTGTTCTAGGAACAGATTGGCCTTTTGTTTCTGTAGGATGAGAGTGGGATGTGGGGGAAGGAGAATAGGTATGCTCATGGAGGATAGGTTGGGTAGGATGACAGACAAGACAGCATACAGGGTTGATATATGACACATGTGGGGAAATACACCTTGGACGGGGAAGGGTGTTTGGCAGTCACAAGCCCATGAGCCCCCAGATGGAAACAGTAGGATGGAGGTCCCCAGCCATGGGCAGCAACCACTGCACCAAAGCAGCCGCAAAAGTGGCTGTGCTGGGGGCTGTCTAGGAGGGGCAGGCTCACCTTCTAAATTTGACACTCTGCCCTTGAGCTGGCATTTCTGGCCTCGAAATCCCTTATTGATCACCCTATGCACCACATCTGGGACTGTATGACAGCGGACAACTTCCTGTCTGGATCTGCTCCCAGGGGGGACAAGCCCCATCCTCAGTGGCAGTTCCACCAGAAGGTGGTGCAGAGCCAACAGAGGAGGAGGTCCAAGGCTGGGCCCCAGATGTGTTGGTGCCCGGTGCCATGGCCAGCTGAAGTGAGACAGAAGGTTCTGCCGGGACCTCCAATCACTTACAGCTTATGGTGTTGCAGTTTTAACACAGCTATGGCTTAGTAATAGTCAACAGCATTCAGGATTACTTATAACAGCATGCATAGATATGACCATCAACCCAACACAACAGATGGCATACATTTGCAGAGGGAGCACAACACATGCATATATACTGCATGACATCTGTACATAGTGTAGAAGACTTGTGACTGCAGCTATAAACAGTTGCCCATTATTGGCATGTCACTGGGAGAACCTCAAACAGTGACTGTCATACCACTGTATCATGTGACATATGTCCAATCAGGGATGTGATGGCAGTAAATCTCATCACTATCACCATATACTGACTGCAATCCTTACACTAAGCTTCAGCAGTTCACAGATGTGTGTTTAGTGAGTAACACAGGAAACAAATGGTTCCACACGCTGACCAGTTCACAGATGGACCTACAGATGGGGGTTCCCTCACAAACAGAGCACTGTCTTGTCAGTTTTAAAACATGCAGAATAGCCATTACCACACACAACTTGTTAAACTGGCAGTAGTCTCAATGAAGCATAGCTACACTTACATGCTGTAGTCATGTCTGGCACATCACCCTCCTGTCTTTAGGCTATTTTCCACTGTGTACATTGTTTGAGGAATATCCAGATATCATCTGTGATGCCGTTTACCAAACACCAGATCCAGGTTCCACTCACAGTGACTGTCATGGGCAAACACCAACATGATGTTCCTAGATATTGTACTATGTTTCCATGCGATTGGCTATGGGAACATCACCACAGCTGTTCCACATGCAATCAGCTAGAGGAGGACTGCAATAGGTGCAGAGGCCATCACCTGATCATGACCATCGCTTACAAAACACAAACTGCTGCTGAGCAGGTGTACAACTCCACATCCACTAAAGAGTGTGTGGGAGGGACAGACAGAGGCAAAGTACATCAGAGAAGGGCTTGGAGATTAAAACCTAAGCATCGTCTGTCACACACCTACCAGTACAGGGGTTCAAACCCCTGACTGACTAGCCATTATGATTACAAGTGCATGCAGTTAATCCATGTGCCATAAAGCTGATATGTTAGTGTGCTGTAAGAACATATATGTGTGCTGGTGAGCGACATCTGCAACAGAGATATAGTAGACATACATTAGGTGTAGCACACATGGCTGTCCAAATGAATGGATATCATTGTCAATACAACCACACTCTCTAAGGACTCAGACACATTGCCACACTTTGCCAGGCTCACAAATACACTCCCTAACTACTTAGTTTGCCACACTGCAGTAATGCACAGGTACTACATGCACCACAGGGGATATCCGGAGGTTCTATGGGCTAGGGCATGTGAACGTATCTGACATCAGTTGGTATGCCAATGGGAGTTATACTGGGTGTGACTGTGGTTGGGAATATTATACCCCACACGCAGACACAAGGTGCCAGTAATGACATGCATGTGTGCATTGCTTCATGGGTGTGTAGTGGTTGCCTGTGCAAGATGGCTGTACAAGGCTGGGTGAGGGGTAATCCTTGGCATCATGCCACCCAACAATGGTGTGCAGTTTGGTTCAGGGGTGTAGTGTCTGCAATGTCCCACACAGATGGGTATTGTATGAACTGTCCTGTCATCCTGGTTACCATTGTGTATGGCCATTGCTTTGCAATGCATGCCATGTCTGTGTTGGATAGTCCTTGGCATGGACATTGCCTGGGATGTGCACATCCCACAATAATGTACAATGACATGTACAAGTATACCTGGTTTGGCTGGCACATGTTGTGTACACAGACTGTTATCCTTAGATATGCCAATACTGACAGGGTTTGACAGGACCTGCTTATAGACAGCAGGTTGACCCTGCACCTGCATTGATAGCATGATACAGGTATTCCCTGGTGTCAGTGGCATCTGTCCATACAGGGCATGTGTGTAAGGCATTGTATGGCCTTTGTGGATCACATTTGATGGCACGGCATATGTTGCAAGCATCTAATGGGGAACATAGTGAAGGCACATTGTCCACAATTATGTGCCTATTGTACTGCTGGACAGGGTGTCATGGCCTCAGCAGCCCACTGCAATCACACCATGCCTACTATCTGTCATCAATGTGCAGACTACTAGCAACATAGAGGAATATTCTAGGCAAGTGTGTTTGTGTATGACACATGGGTTCAGAACGTATTCCGGGTAATAGTAGGGTTGCATACTTTGTTCACCAGGCCTTTTGCCAGATGTAGGGGTATGGCTTGCCAACACAGTCCCTTGGCTGATTGACATCTGTACTCCTCGTGAGGTGGACATTGTGACAGATAATATGGACACCATATAGGAAAACTACAAAATCTAATCCCGAACATGTTCGGTCGTTAGACACTCACAGCCACCTCCACACAGGCTCTGACTGTCAAACACACACACACACACTTTCCATGTTTTGGAACAGAACCCCTACCTAACTAGTTTATCACACTACAACATTATGCAGTTATAGCATGTGCTACGGAGATTACTGGGCTACAGCAGTCCCAGAGGTGTATTACTAGGTGGGTGACATCAGCAGGATTGCCAAATGTGGTTATGTGAATTGTAAAGAGTGTGCATACTATAAAAAGCATTGTCCCTTTCTCAAGCAAACAGACACCCACAGTTGGCTTGTCCTGGAATAGAATCCCTACCTAAGTAGTTTATCACACTACAGCCTTACACAGTTACAACACGCACCACAGAGATTACTGGGTTACAGCAGTCCCAGGGGTGTATTTCTAGGTGGGTGACAACAGCAGGATTGCCAAGGTGATTATGTGAATTGTAAAGAGTGTGCATAGTCTAAAAAGCATTGTTTCTTTCTCAGGCAGACACACACACACACAGTTGGCCTGTCTGGGATTAGAATATCTACCAAACTAGTTTATTACACAGTTACAGCACGCACCACAGAGATTACTGGGTTATAGCAGTCCCAGAGGTGTATTAGTAGGTGGATGACATCAGCAGCATTGTCAAAGAAGGGCATTTGAAGTGCACTGCGAGTTGTACATGTCTGTTACCTGCGTGTACCCGCTGTTTACTGTCATGAAAACACATTCACGCCCACTTACAACTGCCTCATTCAGTCCTAATTGACAGTATCAACAAGGCTTGCAGGTCTTGAACCGTGGACCATGTACACTGAGGTCACTGGACTTTCCACTAAGGCATCTGGGTTGTATACATCTTGCATGGATTTTATATTGCACATCTTACTACAGGTATTCCACAGTACTGAAAACAAATTGGATAGTCACTTTGTGTACATATGTACAGTACCCTTGAATGTACTGTACTCTGTGAAACAGCAAAGACAAGTCTACATTTGTACAACTGTCATAACTACACACACACACACACACACACATATATATATATATATATATATATATATATATATATATATATATAAAAAAAATATATATATATATATATATATATATATATATATATATATATATATATATATATATATATCTACACATATATATGCACCTATGGGATGCGTACACACACATATATATATATATGCATATACACAGACACAGCTATAGCCATACATATATATATATATATATATATATATATATATATATATATATATATATACACACACACACATGTCCGAACATCCTTTGTGACACAGAAGGGTTCCAAAGGAACTGACATGTACACAAAACAGAGGCATCTCTTGTGTTATAACATTTAAATCTTAATCAGTTCACCAGAGAAGGGATGGTTGTTGTGTATGTGGAGTTTGGGGTGGGGGAATGATCGCTAATGTAATCTACCCCGGGGATTGTGGAGTTTGGGTGGAGGAATGATGGGTATGGACTTACAGCCCGGTAACCACTTTTGTGTCACTGCTCGACAGTGGCACATGAAAATAACATGCCCAACCGTAGTCGTGCTTGACTGTGTATTCTTTACCATTCCTAACTATGCAATACTTTGTAGACACCAGTCACCACAGATGGCTACCATGGTGTGCAGCATGTTAAAAGACATTACACATGTGTATGCCTCACTACAGGGTAGTCACACACACAAACAAGCACACACTTGCCAGTATTGTGCATACATATCTTGCCTATGTAAAGGTAGCTAGTACAGTGGTATGCAGTTGGGGTATGTGCCACAGATTACATATAATTACACTTACTCTGATTCCACTTCTGAGTTGGGTGACATCACAGGACTGTAAGGGGGGAAGAGAGAGATTTAGCAGTTGACAAGGATAATGGCCAGTGCAAAAGGTGGTATCTCTTTGGAATGCAGCAAATCCCACTGACATGACAGGATGCAGACACAAATACATACACACCCACACTCAGCCATTTGCTGACACACACACAAACACACGCACTCAGTTGCCAGTGGTGGGATCAGAATTCCTGCCTATCTGCAGATCACTATTACAGTACTACACAGTTATGAGACACAGAGACTACACATTCCAAGGCAGTCAGAATGCCCTAAGATTGAGGACATCAACAGAGATACTGACAGTCACGAAGTACATAGCTGTAAACCTATGTGTTTAAAGTAGGTGTGTATTACAACCTGTATGCACATACAAGACACATCATCTGCAGGTAGTACATAGGTAGGCCTGAGAGGTATAGTTATAGCACAACAGGAACCTGAACTGGAGTATGCCCATCTGTGGAATGGACAACTACTTTCACTATACAGGGTTACAGTGGTCATGCTCATACACATAGAATCGTGGAACTTGTTTGGATGCATTGACTCCAATTACACAAGGTGACAGTGGGCATGCTCATACACTTACTAGCACAGGGCCGTTTGGGATGCACTATGACTACAACTACACAAGGTTATATTGGGCATGCTCATACACTTGGTAACAAAGGGCTTGTTGGATGCACTGACTCAAATTGCACAAGGTGGCAGTGGGTGCACTCATACACTTAGTAGCACAGGGCTGTTTGGGATGCACTCTGATTCTAACCACAGAAGGCCACAGTGTGCATGCTCATACACTTACATGTACAGACATGTTGTAATGGAGTCCTATTGTAAACACACAGGTTTACAGCTATGTACATCTTACCTATCAGTATATATGTGCATCATACTGGTTTACTACCAGTTACCTGTATGTGGCCCGTAAATTATATATCTGTGTCTGTGCTGTGTGATACACATGCATACATGTACATGAAACACTGACATATATATGTTAAGTATACACAATCATGCATGTGTGGATGTGACAGACAATAGGTTAACTGGGACACACAGGTGGATGTTACCTACAGCATGTGTCACACAACTTGCTGCCCTTAAAGGCATACATAGATAGCAGGTTGTGGACAGTGGCATTATACTTGGAACAGTGGCATGTACAGCATAATGTGTGAGCCACATTGTGTAATGGTACTGAGGTGCAGGTGTCAAGATGACCTCTCCCAGCTGTGTTAGTAGTTGTCATTATTAGCAGGACTGCTACCATAAGTAGATCTCACATTGGTTATATACACAATGTCTGTTGCTGTCCATCACCTTGCATGTGGCATTTGCTACCAAGTACATTGCTGCCATTCGCAGTGATGTCATGGTACGAGTGGCAACTGCTAGACCAAAACAATGAGCCAATGTCCTGCTTTTATTATGAGGTTCTTCAGTGTCTGTCATTCCGGGCTGTCATGACTGAACAACAAACCTTCGACACAGAGCACATGCATCCATGTTTCAAGTGAGTGTGGATAATACCTAGGTTGCAATTACCCATATAGTCGCATTCCAAGGCAAATGTCCTACACACAGAAGTAACACCCTGACACCTACAAGACAATTACATTGGATGCTTACGCTAACCAGTGCTGGATGCATGGCTTTAGTAATCCATTTGCTCAATGTAGAACCTACAATGGGGAATACTGACATCTGTGCAGTGAGGAACACCTGGCTGAAGGCTCAGTAGTGCACAATTGCACTACCACCATATAACTCAGATCCAGACATAACAGTGGTGTGGACCATTCCAGGTGGTGGTGTCCACATATTCATAAAGGCTATTCACATGTAAAGACCACTACTCTGACATAACTCATCACAGATGAGTCAAGTACAGGTGACAGTGGCAAACGCTGCATTCTAGGTTGTATCCTAATATACATCCACCACCTTGTCCCCAGACTACCAACACACATCCATATGTGGTATGACATAGTATGGTAGACCACCAGATAACCTTTGATTGGTAGACTGTACCTAGGCCTACATAATGTGTTATGCAATGCAATAATACCACTGTTTGTAACCAGCTCAGATGTACACATACCAGGGTCCCTCGGATGTTGTCAGCATTAACACAGTCGACTGTTGCTGTACAACAGTAAACAACACCCTCATGGTTGGATATGACCTAACTGTACCTGCTCTGGATATGTACATCCCACACTCAAACAACATAAATGACATTACCATAGCTTTTGTTATTCTTTTTATATACAGGTGGCTACAGTCATTACACACATGCACATGGTAGATAGCATGCTAACAGTACATAAGGTTTGATATCTATGTTAACAGAGGTAATATTCCCTCTCTACTGGTCACCCATAACACCTATCATATCAAACAACAACCCATGTGGCATGTATGTCATTAGACATGTCCACCTAATGCAATGCCTACAAACATACCCAAATAACAGGATCATAGGACCTACACAAGGCCTGTATTGACAGACTTAGGGAAATCAGCTCTGCTCTGTATGTTCCTGAGTAGTCACAAGTGATATGTTCATGACATGTAAAGCCATGTGTGGCCACAGCTCCTACATATACCCCATGTCAACAATTGCAATCCAGGCATGCTGTGTGCTTTCTGAACATTAGCCTTAGAACCACAATAGCCAGTATGTGCTGGGGTGATATGTTTACAAGCCACAGACCTCACACATGCTTGAATGAGTGGACTGCCTAGCTCACTCTTCCAGTAAACATGAGTTGTGTGTGGCAAATATGATGTGCTCACTGTTGACCATTACAGTGCCCCAGTTTCACCATGGCACTGCCAAGTAACAGTTTGTAGGAGCATGACATGGAATAATGCTGTGTGTGTCTTGCTGATATGTGCTGTTGTCTTATATGTACACCTGGCTTCTCGGTGAAGGTGGTTGTGTCCTACCAGTACATGAATACAACATCCATTATGGTATAATGCTCAGCTATGTTTCACACATGGCATGAGGATGGTGTGGAATGTATCCTCTTGACCTGCCAGTGCACTTACTGATGTAGACGGCATATGTGTACATGTATTGATGTTTGTTTAGATTCCATGTGTGTGCAGAGTCTGATGTTTGAAGGTGACTGTTGTCTTAGTACATCATGCTGTTGAAATACAGCCTCAACATGCCAACTGTATATGGTGATATGCTCAAAGTACAGTAAGCTGTACATGAGGTATGCACAGATGTTTGGACATGACTACTAAGTGGTGGGGCTACCTTGCAGATGAATGATTACTGAGGACAGCTCACTGGTGTGTTACAACCATTCCTCCAATAACCTGTGTAACTGCTAAGGTCTGGTTTTGTTAATTGAAGTGAAAGACAGACAATGTAGAATGCAGTAAGGGTGATACTGAAGGCAAATCTCTTGACACCTGTAACAGTAATACCTCCCCTGTGCATATATTGTGCATATATCAGCACAGTTGGCAAAGGAAAGAGTCAGTAAGCTTTGTAGTGAATGCGATAGTGCTGTACTTCTGTAAAACCTATCATGAGATAGGTAGGTGTTTGAGTCACAGTACTGGCACATGTGTGTGTGTGTGTGTTCATATATGTCACATATGGTTGGGAATACATCCCACATGTTTTCACTCTCCTGAACACTGTTGTTGACATCAGTACAGAGTGAAGTGTAGAAAGAAAGGCATAGGCAGGTGGTTGAACCTTACACATGTCAAGTGTCTGTATGTGTGTGACATAGGTGTATATCTTTGTGAATGCCACAGAGTGTGTGTGTGTGTGTGTGTGTGTGTGTGTGTGTGTGTGTAGCTGTCTGTGTGTATGGCTGTCCCGTCCCTGGAGTGAGGCATATTTTACCATAGTGAAATGTTAATGCCCCCCCCATCCACTCAATGCAATCTAGTATCCCTGTTGATATCATCAGTATTAGACAGGCATTCTAACTGCCTGTTAACATGTACACCCTGGGATGTAACTTGTTGATACATAGCCTACTGATGAACTCCCTCCCCACATACACTCACTGCATTGTAGTAGCCCTGTCGATGTCCTCGATCTTAGGACATTGCAACTACCTGTACATGTGTAATCTCTGTGGCGCATCTTGTAATTGCATAGTACTATAATGATGATATGCACATAGGCAGGGGTTCTCATCCGAACACTGGAAACTGTGTGTGTGTGTGTGTGTGTGTGTGTGTGTGTGTGTGTGTGTGTGTGTGTGTGTGTGTGTGTGTGTGTGTGTCAGAGTATGTGTTACTGTGTCATGGCTGTCCCTACTTTGCAATGGTGCCAAAGACCAGCACAGGTTTACAGTACACCGGCCTGATGTGTGGTGCATGACCTTGCCAATCACATGTAATATGACATGTCTTCTGCTGACGTGTTGAATGACATGCATACATGCGTAAAACAATAGTGCCCTTTCCAATCTACAGTACAATAGAGGCGTCCCAATGCAGGGATGTGTTATACTAACATGGGCCTTCAGCTGATGATATGTTGTCTGTCCACCCTACAAATATGCAGTGACATACTGCACATTGAACTGATGTCCATAGCCATTGCATGGCATCATTTGGCTTCACTATTGCTATACAGTGTGAATTGCTGACACAGTTCATAGCCATGACTGTGTTCACATACAATACATATCTAATGTGGAATGTGACCCATGTCACTGAGGTATATACACACTAAACCCTAATGTGGAATGTGTGACACAGGTCACAGAAGGGTATACGGATGACACCCCTGCACATCTGCAACCATATTACTGATGTCTGGCAGCTATGCCCACACATGGCTAACTTAGCAGTTTTCTATGCCCCACATGCCATCTGTGTACCTCACACACATAAGGAACAGGCATGACAGTGACGTCTGACACCAGCAATATGAATGTACTGTGCCTGTGGCCTGATGTGGTTGCATGTGTATGTTGTGCAACACATGTATGTATTTGGATACTGTATAGGTGAATGCTTTCATGTCATGACACACTCAAGATGTTAAGGACATGTTATGTGGTGGTTACATGTTATGTCTACACAAGCTGTGCACAGGCCTGTATGATGTTTAGTGTTTCACATCTGCAATATCACCATTACGCAAAGGCCATAGTTGTATTGTGTCGAGCCTATGTACAACAGGGTGTACACACATGTACATCACTTCTACTGTGTGTGTTGCTTCATGTCTCTGGCCATCCTCCATGGCCATGTGTACACATGTTCTGTCCAATGGTTATGATGGTCATCTATTTCACATGTCACTGTTATCCTATATGACATACACCCATAGATATCATATGCTCCACTGAGGACAGGGTTATGCAGACAAAGGGTGGTATGTATGGGATGTGAGGCATCATGTTTTGCAGGATAGTTGAGCAGTGATGCAGTCAGCCCACTACATGTCATGGACATGTCAGATAGCACATGACATTGTGTGACATTCATAGCAAGGGTATAATCCACAAGGGTGTATCCTGTGGGCCGGTCATACTCCAGCTCCAACACATTTAGAGTGTGTGCATACATATGCTCTCTGTACAGAACTGTTTGTATTCCCAACATGTGTAATGCTGATATGTAGTAACTGTCCCTACAGTGAAACACACCTCCACCATTGCATTCACAGCTGTCCACACATCTGGCAATGACAGTTTGGAAGGTTTAGTGTAGGTGCTTCATATAGTCTTCAATTGTTTCACATGGGTAACCACCATGATACATTGCAGGTCTGACCAGTGTCTATTAACAGGACCACCATACATTATGTGTATGTGTGTTATGGCAGATATAATGCAATTAATATGATCTGTGCATTATGAAGCTTGGTAAATAATAACAATCTCATCTGACACAAGCTACTGTCACTGCAAAATGGCAGAGGCACCTAAACAGGAGTGTCACAGCAGTGAGATCATTATCCACACCTGTGTGATAGCTACAGGGTGCAATGTCCATGTTAGCACATAAGTCAGTACAATACACAATACTATGGAGTATGCACATCTGTGCATACATAGAGTAGCAGACTATAGTATGTGGCATGTGTGCATACATGCCTTGCATATGATGTTATATTACATATTGTACAGTAACACATGTAACTATGTGAAATATAGTTGTGTTATATGTGCAGTACTGACTTACCAGGCAACTCAAGGCTCGGTGGTTGAGAGACACCCACCTCCACAATACCAGCTAAAGCTTGTGGATGATCCAGTTAACACAGGGGGTAACTTATGTTTTA
>NC_056733.1:1517943060-1517945560 GCF_019279795.1 Protopterus annectens
GGGCTCCACATGGGAGGCGTTGTACTAAAAACCTTTTACGGCTTAGAACAAAGAACTGAATATTAAAAGCCAAGCACGGGTTTATAACATGCAATTAGATTCGGGCATACTCAAAAATGGCTCCTCGTGGGTGGTGTTGGACTAAAAAAGCCTTTTACTGGCTTATAACAAACAACTGAATACAAAAAAGCCGTTTACGGGCTTAAAACATGCAGATAAGTTCAGGCATACTCAAAAATGGCTCCATGTGGGAGGCGTTGTACTAAAAACGCCTTTTACGGGCTTAGAACAGACTGAGTACAGGACGCTCAGAAATGGCTCCACGTGGGTGACACAATACAAAGATGCTGCAACAGGATTACAAAA
Organism: Protopterus annectens; assembly: GCF_019279795.1. Lineage (NCBI taxonomy): Eukaryota > Metazoa > Chordata > Ceratodontiformes > Protopteridae > Protopterus > Protopterus annectens. Next base: position 1,517,943,427 of record NC_056733.1, read on the forward strand.
CATATATCAAAGAATGTAACAACTATAAGGCACACAGTTAATCAATTCAGCTTTAGGGAAGGGAATTCCACTTTGGCACAAAGGTAGTTGCTCAAGATAATGCATCTGAAGTTATGCAAGTGCAACTAGCATGGGGGTGTACATATCCTTCAGGAATATGGACACACCTGTGGCCTGTATGTTCCAATAAGGGATAATGGGCAAGAGGCGAGGTATGTGTTATAACATGGTCATGCAGGGGTGCTCTCCAACGCATTGAAACATGTCTCAGCCACTGCACAGATAAGTTCTCCATGTTAGGGATTGACATATGTGTATCCATATGGTATTTTTGACATGTATTATTCTGTAGTGAGACCTGCAGTTTATTGCTTGGCTGTCCCTGTAACAGCAGTGGACCTTCACTTCAACTGTGGATGACAAAGGCACTATAGGGGAAGCATGAGCCCTAGGCAGTATCCAGATTCCCAGGGGTGGCAGGTGCAGGCCCTGTCTGGCAAAGCATCATGGTCTATCAACCATGTTATCCCAGGCAGACAGATACTGGATACCCTTTGACTTGCACCACTACATTGGACAATTGTGGAATACAATCCTTTTGTCCCTGTACTGCAGTATCATTCTGGCAGAATGCTACCCAGGCCTTGGGACATACCTGCATGGGCTACATTACCCAACAGTTCCTACATTTGTTTCCATGCAGTCCAGTCTACTGCATCACAGGTCCTGCACAACAACATGGAATATGCCAGAGCCATGTGTATAGTTCAAAAGGTGGTCTAAGTGTATGGGTACGTGGCTAATCATGGCAGACAGGCAGCTGACAGTATGTATGCCCTCGTATAGGTTGGTGTCTAACATAGTGCTAGAGTTTACATTCACAAATCAGTACTGTAGGGCATGTTTCCAGCCACATGTTCTGAGGTGTGGCACAATTATGCAAACTATGTCATACAGTTTGTGTATTTCATTGTCTGTCTTTTCCAGCTTGAGAGGTCACTTGTTTGGCCAGATACTTAGAAGCGTCTGTGAATGTGTGTGATTTCTGGTAGTGTGTGTGGGTGTCCTTACTGTGTTCTGGTAAGGGTATGTGTTGGCTGTGATGATGAGATGCATGTGTTTACCTACACCTCATGACTGTCCAGTCCAGTCATGGCTGTAGACTGGGCTGCCTCCCAGCTTACCCCAGTAGCTGCATCCCAAGCAATGTGTGGGGTGTGGTGATAGGTGGGTTTGGCAGTGTACATGGCATAGAGATTACATTCCCCCAGGATGGCAACATACACAAAGATGACATTAGTAAACACCAGTAGCTGACTAGTGGACATGCCTGTATGAGCATTCAGTACTACAAGTACCAAGTACTGTATTTAGTTTACTTATTGCTTATGAAGAAGTTTCAGGCAGTGATGCACACGTAAATATTTGTGTTATGGATGTGACAACACTGGCTATTATGGAAACATTGTAGCTACCTTTAGCAGCAATCCTCCTCTGAGGAGCACATCACATCCTGTTAGTTGATTACAGATGATGCAAGTGTCTACAGGTCTGTTTCCTTCTTTGGGGATATACTCACATATCCACCAGGACCATGAGCTCTGTTGGGATAGACTCTAATACCACTATCAACATGATCAGGATATAATCAGATAGTGTAAGCCATCACCTATGAAGCAGCTATTACACATGGGCAGCAGTCTCCTACATCTTACACTCCTACTGCAGATGTTACGCTGGCGTTAAAGATGATATGCAACCTGTTTCATTACCAGTACTGTGTGCTACCTTACATACAGTATGTGCAAGCAGCTGTTAGGTTGGCAATGAGTGGTTAGGCTACACAAACCTGGTAGTTCAACCAGTGTGTCTCTACTCTCAATATCCACTCTATGTAGGTGTGCACATAGCCATGTGGCCCAGCACTGTAACAAGAGTCACTACACATTTGTATAACATGTACACATGCACAGCAGTTATTGCTTGCAAACTATAGTAAAGAGGTGGATATTACATGTGTTATGTGCATGGACAGTGACCTAGTTTTTCCAATTATCTTTGCTATCATGCTGCTAAACTGTCAGATGAATACAAGTGATATGTATCCTGTTATTGAGTATTGTAATTGCCAATA
>NC_056733.1:1517950560-1518015560 GCF_019279795.1 Protopterus annectens
CTGCATCCAACAGACCTTATTCTGGCCCTCAAAATAACTTAATAGCCCTTGCAGGTCTTGAACCCAGGACCATAAACACTACAGTCACTGACATTATCACTAAGGCATCTGAGATTTGTGCAAATGTTATGCTGTTTAAAATATACATTTTACTACAGGCATTCCTCACTACTGAAAACAAATGTGACAGTCAGTTGGTGTACATTTATTTTTATTTATTTTATTTTACATTTGTTAACCGGGCTAGTCCAACTGGAACTATTTCCATTTTCAGCAGAGGCCCGGGGAGAAAAGCTCCACAAAGACATAGTAACTAATTACATAAGATGCAATAAAGAGAAAACATAAAAAATGTCATTTGTCATACATATGTCTGATACATGTTAATGTTCATATGTTTGTGAAATTAGGTGTTGCAATGTGACATGACAGGATATATTATGAATGAGAAAGGTTCTTGTCTTGTGTCCTTTTTATATTGTCCCCATACTCCATGTATACCCCTCCAGTTCACTTATTGAACATCCGACCCAGGCCCTCCTTGATGCATGATTTCAATACCCATCATTCCTCCCCCACCCCAATCTTCACATACACAACAACCATCCCTTCTATGGTGAATTACGTTAATATTAATAGTTATAATACCAGAGCTGCATGTGTTTTGTGTACACTTCAATTTCTTTGGAGTGCTTCTGTGAATGAAATGTGTTCATAGATGTTTATATATATGGCTATTGATGTAACTGTATAATATATATATATATATATATATATATATATATATATATATATATATATGGATTCACTTCATAACACTGAAACTTCAAAATGCTGAAAATGACAAAACTTCATAATACTGAAGACCAAAATACTGAAAGCTCAAAATACTGAATACACTGAAACTCAAAATACTGAAAGCACATATTATCGTAAACTCAGCTTAAACAAAATAAATCATAGCAATTTCTACCAAATATATGCAGGGAGCAAGTCCCTGCACACCCCCTGCTAATTATATATATCTACTCCAAGATTGCACTTAACTACACTATGTGCAATCTTGGAGTTGATATATTTAATTAGCAGGGGTGTAAGCGTCCCCACATGGGGTGCAGGGCTTGCCCGCATATATTTGCTAGAAATTGTTATGATTTATGTTCTTTAAACTGAGTTTATGCATATATGTATTTTCAGTATTTTGAGTTTCAGTATTTGAGTTTTCAATTTTGAAGTTTCAGTATTTTTTTTTCAGTGTTTTGAGTTTCAGTATTTTGATATTTCAATGTTATAAAGTGAATCCATATATATATATATATATATATATATATATATATATATGTGCAGACATCACTGACATGTATATATATATATATATATATATATATATATATATATATATATATATATATATATATATATTGTATTAATTTGTAACAGTAATGCATATGTAGACTTGTATGTGTTGGTTCACAAACTAAAGTACACTACAATGTACTGTACATATGTACACAAAGTGACTGTCCCATTTGTGATCATTACAGTGGAATGCATATGGTATAAGGTGTAGTCTAAAGACCATGAAACATGTATACACCTCAGATGGCTTAGTGGTAAGTCCCATGACTACAGTGTGCATTGTCCAGGGTTCAACACCTGTGATGCTTTAAAAATGTTTTTTACTCCAGAATGAGGTTCATTTAAGCAGTTATAAGCACATTTAAAAGTGTTTGTCTGACATTATAGCAGCAGTTAAACACAGTTAAACAAACTGTGCGTGCAAACATGGCCACATCCGCTAACTACTCAGGATATATACATATCAGTGAAGTAACATCTCACTATGTGGTTACATAACATTACATTCTCTGTTGACTTTATTCTCCAGCACATATGGGTGTTTCAAATGTTTATTATACAGACAATTACTACCTATATATGCATGCTGTGGTTAAGGTATACTTTTGAACATGATAAACATCCCTGCCTCTATTGTGATTGGGACCACAGTTGCACAGGTATTATGCAGGTGTTGTAACCATTACACTGTTGACATTAACGTTGCTTCCGCCTATTTCCTATTTAGGTGATTTCTATGTGTAAGCTAGGCTAAGCAAAGGGTGGAGGCCCCCAAATCCACTGAGCTTCACATACTCTTGAAATAACAACATATAACAAATGTACTGTGAGACAATACATTACATTCCTAACTACATTAGGCATAGCTCCTCACTGACACACTTTAAGAGAAACCTTGTGTGTGAATGGGTAACAGAATATACACCCCTGGGATCATGTGTCCCAGAACCATACAGCCACGGGGTGGGTGAGCCTGTCCAGTCTGATAGCTACGAGACCTGTTGGGAAAACTGAATGGTGTTAAATTGTCACATTAACATGCCCTCTTTAGATCACTAAGTGCCCCTTTCACCCCCCACCATCCTAGTCTTCAACAGCTTCCAGCAACTCTGCCTGGAATTGCTTCATTGGCTATGCTTGACAGAGGTTCAGTTACTTCATCAATGGTGCAGAGAAAGCCAACACACTGTAGCTATGCTTCTAATTGCCCTTGGGCAGATAGGTAGAAGGCTATCTGTGAACCTTTAAAGTGCAGGCCATCACAAACATGATATGTGAATAAACAGACTTTAAGATCACAATATACAGTGAGAAATCACCTTGTAGTCAGGAAACAGTTAAGTACAGCAAGAACATACAGAACACTGATACTTAGTCTCTCCAAAAGCCTATCTTGGAAGCTAGAAAACTTGTATAAGTTTAAGACTTTCTATTGCTGACCAGTAGGTTACCTACACGAGAGATGAGAAACAAGCACAGATGGGGAACATGTATGCAATGATACCATACCGGCTTATGTGTCAGCTTTAGGCTTTGGAATACTGGCCAAGGCTATTGGTGCCCCCATGGTGCCTTTTGTAGGAGAGTCTCAAAGGTGAATACCAGCTCTGTAAACAGCACAATAGCAGAATCAGGGAGGGTTATGCTACTCAACACCAGGGGTTGTGATCACAACATGCATGCACTCACAGTACTTCCGAGGATGGACAACGTCAACATCTGTACAGTAACTGAGATCTGTCTTAAGGCTCTTGAGAGCACACCAGCACTACCAGACTACAACCCATACCACACATTTCAGCCACAAAACATGGACTGACACAGACATGGAGGGGGTGTATACATATTCATCAGGGATTCACTACACCTCCAGATTACTGGGGCAGCCTGATACCTCTGAGATCATCAATGTGCAGCTAACATCAGCCACAACTGCAATGTAAACTGTTGCCTGCTATGGATCATCCTCCATGACCCAGGACCACCACTCCACCTACCTGGAGACAGTGGAGAGCATGACAGTCCTAACACACACCCTGGCATTGGTTGATGTCAACTAGCATACCATTAACTGGGAAACTTACTCCAGTACTCACTTCCAGGCCCAGTGCATCCTGGAATTTATTACCTCATATGCTCTGTATCAGGTGGTAACCTCCCTAATGAGGGATGGAAACATACTAGAAGTGGTCATCACCAACATGGGCAACAGGTGCACCACAGCAGAGGTTAACCAGTCACTGGTTAGATCTGACCATGAACTATTCACTGTTTCCACACCCAAGCATCTCCCCATCCACGGAAACCACAGTGTATACCTTTCCTACAGCTAAATTTACACTACTAGTGGCAGTGGTGGGGGGTTTCACAGCCCCCACGCTAAGGGGAAACACCCCTCAGTATACAGACAGATTTACAAATGCAATCTATAATCACCTACACGGATGTATGGATCATGCCATCACTGGTAAACCAAGACTCACACGTCCTAGACAAGGACACCGGTCTGGAGGGCCTCTGCAATAAACATGCTATACTACAGAAGTAGGACAGTGTTCCAGACAAACAGCAAATCCCACGAAGGGCAGACATCCATGGCCACTATTAGTATGATACGTAGGTTCCCTCATGACATCATCCAAGGCTAACATCAGCAGGAAAATACGCAAGGATTCAAAAGATAACCACAAAGCTTTCTTTGGCTATGTCAAGGATCTAAGTGATGACACACAAATTTGCACTGTGCTGGTGAAATATAGCACAAAATATGCTGACCCTACTGATATTGCCAACATTCTAGCAGATACATTCAGTGCATACTTCACCCCTTAAAGAGCCCACAACACTACCCAAAAAGTACAGTATCCCACACATCAGAGATACACAGGTGGAAATGGCCCTCTCTAACAGCAGAACACAACGTCAATGGAGGCAAATGTTGTCCCAGACTGCATCTTGCAAACTGTACAAGACAACCTGACCCCCCCACCTAATTAAGCTTTCCAATGTCAGACTCTCCACAGGCTACATGCCCATACAATGGCGCGTGTCAATAGTTATTCCAGTCCATCAAGGTGAAATCACAACTGACCATGGGAACTACCACCCCATAAGTCTGACTAGCCTGGTCTGCAATGGTATGGATCGCATCCTCATGGCACTCATTAACAAAGACATTGGAACCTCTGAACACGTAACCCAACCCAGGTCAGCTTGGTTGAGTGCAGTTCATGCCTACTGAACCTGTTTGATGTCTTACATACAGTCACCAAGATGTTAGATGATGGGAGAGGTGGTTTACACATACTACCTGGACCTTGCCAAGGCTTTTGACACTTTCCCCACTCAGGTATTATTGATAAAAACACCAGCCTGTACATACACCCATACATCACAGGTTGGGTTGCCAAAGGGCTTACACACAGAACCCACATGGTATGACTAGCGGTCTCCATGTCCAACTCTTGACCAGTTATGACTGGTGTCCCACAGGACTCAGTCCTGGGAGCCCTAATGTTTGGCATATACTTCTCAGAGGTACAGGCAAACACAGGTGGACTACGGCAGATGATATTTGGCAATGACTGTGAACTGGGAGCCATGACTGATAGTCCAGCTGACACAGGCATCCCTCTAGGGTCCTCACAGAGACCGACACAGGGTGTCAACATCATGGCCTCCAGCCAAGTGCCACTAACCGTATGGTCATTCCATTGTGGAATTTTAAGCACCCACATATTAACACAGAAGTGACAGCCACTTTAATATGGACTAGGTAATGGGGTATCTGGGGACTAAGATAGTGATCTCCCCTTTGACAATCATATCTCCAATGTAGTTAGGACATCCTTCTATGTAGGCCATCTGATTACTAAAGGGTTCCCATCTAGACATACTGGGGTTATAGTACCCCTTTACTCATCATTCATCAGTCCCATCATAGGGTATAATAACCCATTTGGGATGTATGGATTTGGTGTGAATGACCTCAGATGTACCTCCCTGGACAACATGAAAAGAGACATGGAGGAGCTGTCCGATCTTTTAGCCCAGGCAGATATGACCCTAGCCCTGAGTAGCATCCTGCCATCACCTAGAATGATACCACAGTACAAGGATAAAATGATTGACTTCAACAATTGGCTAAGCTTCTGGAGTCATTCTAAGGGTATCCAGTATTTGTCTGCCTTGGGCGACATGATCGACAGACCATGATGCTTTGCCAGAGATGGCCTGCACCTGTCACCCTTGGGTTCCGGATACTGGCTAAGGCTCTTGCCACCCCTATACTGCTGTTTTAGGCAAGGTTCAAATGACAAATTCAACACTGTAACAGGTACAAGGAAGCAAAATCTGAGGGTAATGCTACTCAATGCTAGAAGTCTAAACCTCAAAATGCACTCACTCGAGGCACTCCTTAAAATGGAGAACATCGACATCTGTGCAGTCACAGAGACATGGTTCAAAGCTCCAGAGAGCACCCTGCATTACCAGGCTATAATTCATGCTACACCTTTTGGCCAGCTAACCTGGAACGAAGTAATAAAGGTGGAGGCATGTCCATATTCATTAAGAATATCCACACCTCCAGGTTAGTTGCACAGCATAATGCATCTGAGATTATCTAAGTGCAACTAACCCTGGGCAAGACAGCAATCCAAATTGTAGCTTGCTACAAACCCCCCACCATGCCCCAGGATTCCAACTCCTCATTTCTTGATACACTGGAAAGTATTAGGGTACAACCCAACACCCTAATAAAGGATGATTTCAACTACCCCACCATTAACTGGGAAAACTACTCATGTACCAATTCTTTTGCTCAACGTTTTCTGGAATTCATAAATTCCAACGCCTTTGATCAACTTATTCACACCCCCACCAGGGGAAGCAATATCCTAGACCTGGTCATTACCAACATGGGCAACCAGTGCTCCACACCAGAGGTCAATTCCTCGTTGGTCAGATCTGACCACAACCTAATCACCCTAGACATCCACACCCTGCCCCCACCCCCAATTAGGGAAACCATTGTAAAAAACTTCTCCAAAGCCAACTTCACACTTCTTAAGACAGAAGTGGCAAACTTCATGACACCCATGCAGATGGACAATAGAGATATGACTGCTGAATCCTACACAAATGTACTTTATAAGCACTTACACGAGTGCATGGATCATGCTATCCCTAATAGAAACAAGATGCTATCTCCCAAAAAAGGAAGCCAATCTGGTCATCCTCTGCCATAAACAAACTCTACAACAGAAGAAAGAAACTTTTGCAAAAAAGAGTAAAATCCCATGACTGGAGGAACTCCTTGGTCAACCTCAGTAAGAAGCTGAGATCCCTCATAAAATCCTCCAAAGCTAGTTACGAAAACAAAATTGCCACTGACTCTAAAGACAACCACAAAGCATTCTATAGCTATGTCAAGAATCTCAATAGCAACACTCAGATCTGCTCTGAGTTACAGCACAATGGCAGTAAATATACAGAACCAACTGATATTGCCAACATTCTGGCAGATAGGTTCAGTGCTAATTTTACCCCCCCCTCACCCCTTAAAGTGCCCATCTCTATACTGGAAGAATGCAAAGTTTCTGTAATCATGGCTGCACAGGTAAAAAATACATTCTCTAAAGCCAAGAACACAGCATTCATGGGACCTGACAATATCCCAGGCTGCATTCTACATGAACTACAGAATGAACTGGCACCCTACCTAAGTACCATGTTCAGCCATAGCCTCACTTCAGGCTTTGTGCCCACTGAATGGTGAACCACGACGGTTATCCCACTCCACAAAGTGGGAGACATGACGGACCCCAGGAACTACCGCCCCATTAGTCTGATGAGCCTAGTCTGCAAGGCCATGGACCGTATAATCATGGAACTCATAAACAAAGACATTGGTAATCTCCAAACTCTGGACCCTACCCAGTTCGGGTTTGTAAAAGGCAAATCATGTCTCCTAAACATGATTGACTTCTTTGAAGCAGTCACCAAAGCCATAGATGAGGGTAATGTGGTTCACACAGCTTATCTAGATCTCGCCAAGGTTTCAACACCATCCCCCACTCTGGAATTATAGATAAGCTCACTAAACTAGGTATAAATCCCTATGTCACCAAATGGGTTACCAACTGGCTCATGGACAGAACCCACACTGTGAAAGTAGCAGACTCCAAATCTGGCTTCGGACCAGTGACAGGTGGAGTACCACAGGGTTCAGTCCTGGGTACTCTTCTGTTTGGTATCTACTTCTCTAAAGTACAGGCTAACACAGAAGGTCTTTGGCTAACAAAGTTTGCAGATGACTGCAGACTAGGAGCCATAATCAAAACTCCTAACGATCTGGACATACTACAAAAGGGCCTCACTGAGACAAATGCCTGGTGTCAAAGCCATGGCCTGAAGCTCAATGCCAAAAAGTGTACTGTCATCCTCTTTGGTAAAAACTCTGTACCCATGAACTACCACATAAGTCGTAGTCTACTTAATGCCAAAAGTGTGATAAGAGACCTTGGGACAAAAGTGGACAGTAGTCTCTCCTTTGATAATCACATTGCCACAGTGGTCAGGAAATCCTTCTACGTGGCTCACCTCATCACAAAAGGTTTCTCATCCAGAAAAAAAGAGGTCATTGCTCCCCTCTACTCATCACTCATTAGATCCATTATAGAGTACAATTCCCCTTTTGGTATGTACCCCACAAGACATCTACAACAACGGAAAGGCCACAGAAATACTTCACAAAGAGGATTACTGGCCTCAAACAGATGTCCTATGCAGACCATCTCAAAAAACTCAGCTTTGCTTCATCGCATATCGCCTACACAGAAGCGATCTCTACCTAACATACAAAGCTATGTCAAACCCAGAGCTGTTGGACATGCTCCACTTAAAGAAATCCCAATCCCTCCCAGCTACATGCTCTAGGGACCTAAACCTTGTCACAACAATAAACAGAACATGCTGGAGGGATAGATTCCTGTCCCAGAGACTTCCCATACTCTGGAACAGACTACCTATCTATGTCAGACAGAGCTCCTTATTAGCACTCTTCAAGAAAAATCTTGATGATTGGATGGGAAATAAGAAATTCACCCCAGTGATCATTTCTCTGGCTCTGCTCGACAGGGGCACAGAAAAATAATTTTCTTGGCTGGTGAAAGCCAGGGTACCTTTTTGGCTAGGCTTATATAGGCACTAGGGCTAATAGCCTAGTACCTACCTATGAACCTATGAACCTCAGAAGACACTTCTAACAGCTGGGAGGTCCACAAATGTACCTCGCCAAGGGGATTACTGGCCTCCAACATATGCTCTATGCAGCCAGACTGAATAAACTCCTGCTTTACTCAGTGGCATTTCATTTACCCAGAGATGATCTCTGCTGGCCAACATAGCCATGCCAAACTCAGGCTTAATGGATGTGCTCTACCTATGGGAATCCATGTCACAGTGAGCCACACACTATAGTGAGATGAACCTTGCCACAGCAATAACTGGAAGATGCTGGAGGGATGGATTCCTGTCACAGACACTCCTCATAGTTTGGAACAACATCCCCAACTACATTATACAGAGCCCCTCACTAACACTCTGCAAGGGAAACCTTGAAGAGTGGATGTGGAACAGTAGATGCACCCCAGGGATCCCGCCATTGGCTCTGTTCCACAGAGGGGCAGTTAATGAATCAATGGGGTGGCAAAAGTGGACACATTTTGGCAGGGCTTATGAATGGCCTCTGGCAGTTGGCCAAGTACCTACCTATGAACCTATACATACAGTATCAGCACATACTGTTCAGGTGTTAACTTAACTTGTGCCAGTGGCAGTTGTGTATGAAATAGTTGAGGGCTGCCTATGTTGGATGCACACAGTAGACTGCCTATACATGACAATTTACAGGTAGTCTTGTGTGCCATCCATTTTTCCTGTGTATGCAGGTGGAGAAAGGTGTCAGTCCCTAGGTGCCTACAATGTCAGTGTGTGTGCTATACATTCCCTCCTTGCTAAGGCATGGGCATACTGGGCATGCCTCTGTCTGCCTACTGGGGCTGGCTCAAGGTGTTCATGGTCTGAGTACCTCTGTGCCTGTGGGGCCCCTGGCAATGGTGGTGGGCTGTGAGGGCCTTCACCATTCTGTCCCTGCTGCAGCTATTTCTGCAGGATCATATTGTGTAGCATGGCACATACTATGAAGATGTGGGCACATGTGCCTGGAGAGTATTGCAAGGCTCCACCAGATATGTCCAAGCAACAGAACTGGGATTTCAGCATCCCAAACACACGCTCTATGATGATTCTGGTTTGTGTGTGTGCCTCATTATGGTGTTCCTGCATGGGTGTGTGTGCATTTCTGATGGGAGTCATCATCCACGGTTCCAGTGTATAGCCAGCATCCCCCACCAGGTGGCAATTTGGGATGTCCCCCCTGGCAAATAACTGATACAGCTGTGAGGCATGCCAGATGTGGGAGTCATGATAGCTTCCAGGGCTGCCAGCACACACATCCATGATAATGACCTGGGCATTGCACAAGACCTGGCAGTTGATGGAGTGGTATCCCTTGTGGTTTATGTAGCACCTATCCTGCTCACCGGGTGGTGACTTGATGTGTATGTGCATGCAGTCTATTGCACCCAGTACCTCTGGGTGTTCTGCTACATGGTGGAAGAGACTCATATTGCTGGCCAACTCCTCCTGCATTTGGGGTAAGTATATGTGCTTATTGGCATGTGGAAACATGGCATCCAGGAGCTGGTGTAGTACCCTGGATGCTGATGCCTGTGAGATCCCCATGATATCCCAAGTTGGTCTTTGAAAGGTACCTGTAGCTAGTATTCTCAGGCTTACACATACCTTCGTATCCACTCAGATGGGTTCCCCTCTGTTTGTTCTGACTCTGAAGCATGGCCGGCACAGCTCCACAAGTTGCTGTAGGATGTCCCTGTCCACCCTGTAATGCTCTACTATCTCCAGATCATGTAGCCCCTTGTAGGTTACCCTGGGTCTGAACACACTCCTCCTCCTCCTCTGGTGCCTGAGGTGGTTGTGTGCATCATCCTCCACACCACCTTCAGTCTCCAACACATGCTGGTGGATCAAAGCCATGGCAGCCCCTAACATGTACATACTAAACATTCCCCATCTGTATACACCACTGGTGCAGAGTGTATGGGAATATACAAATGTGTGTGAGGTGCTTTCACACTTTATACTATTGTGCTATGGATGCTGCTGATGTCATTGGGTGTGTATGAGCTATTCCAGCAGCAGCATGTCTTAATTATGGGTTTTACAATCAGTACTACAAGTGTGGGGCCTTTACTGTGGAGATATGTTTGCCTGCCTTGATTAATCTGTTGCCCTTTAATTCACTTTTAAACCTGGATCCCCTCTCATTATCAGGCATGCATCCACCTGCCATCTTTCGTGTTTTGTTCTTTCCCTACCCAGTCATGGCAAAATGTGTCTTGTAGCTGATATACTGAAAATCAGCTTTGTACTGCTTTGACACTTTACTGTTTCCTTTGCAGTACAGCCCCTCCCTTTTCCTGTTCTGCAGGTAGCTGCTTGCAGCCTTGTTAGCTGTTGTCAATGGCCCACTGTAAGCTCCTAGGTGTTAATTAGTCATTTGTCCTCCAATTTCCCTGCTGCAGCATTTCCTTATTTCTTTCCTATATCCTTCCTGTTTCAGCTGCAGTGCCTGCCACCCAAACCCATTTATCGGGGTACGCATGTTTGAATCTCCGTTCACATGCATACTCAGTTAACTTGTGTGCTCTCAGCTAAGCAAAGCTATGGCCAGTTCAACACACCCCTATCTTGCAGCTTTGCCTAGCTAGGGGCAAACCGGTTTAGCAATGCTCCAATGTGCTTACAGCAATGGCGACACAACCCTCTCTTGATGTCATCTTTATCTCAAGGGCACACCTCGGTGTTATAATGCTACGCTGTGAGGTGCATCCTTACAACAGCGGGGATTCTGTGATTCACTATTACTCCTCTCATTTGCGTGGCATTGCCTACTAATTCCTAGCTACCATGCATAACACTGCCACAGCCCCTTAGCAACTCCTACACCATAGTATAGTGTAGCATGCCTGCCATTGACTATTATGGGGAAATCGTGATATGTGTTACATTGCAGTTTTATTCTATATTTTTATATTTTCCTTGCGAACCCCTTTGCTCGCTGCTGCCCTGCACTTCCCAGTCGCGATAGTGTGATTATATATATTAAATGTTAATTTTATATTTTGCACATTTTTATGCCAATGGCTATATAATTAGCCATTGGTATATATTAAGAATATAATACATGTGTTTGGTCAGCTGTCATGGCTCTGATTTTATGTTTGCAAAAATGTAAACCGTTTTCTATGGTTTACATTTCTGCATGCTTACACTATGCCTGCACCACTTCCTGGATCGCTACATACCTTTATTTGCATGCTACACTGCTGCACATGGGGTAATTAGCATACAGGGCCCGGGAGTTGTGCGGGTGTAGCGTACGCAGGTAGTGCACGTGGGAACAGCTCATACCTGGATCGCTCGGTGGCCATATTTGGTGTTCGAACGCCGACGCTACCCCTGCACCTGGCACAAGCTTTATGAATCCCGGGGATTGTCTTATCTAGTTCATCTGTTAATGTAACCCTAGGCATTTTATTTTATTATCATCAGCTATGTATTTAGAAAAATCCTTAATTATGTCTACCTTATTTGAATTTATAAGGCCCGAGAGTTTCTGAAAGTATTCAATTAAATTTAATAGAGTTTTTAGAGACATGTTATCATCCTTTAATGTTAACAAAATATCATCTACAAACAACTAAACCTTCATTTCCAGACTATTGTCAATTTGTATACTCTTAATATTCTTATCCATTTGAATATAATTTGCGAAATGTTCGATTACTAAGGCAAATAATAATGGAGACAAGGGACATCCCTGTTTTGTACCTTTAGTCATTTCTAAAGCTTTAGAAAAGCATGATCTAATCTTTATATATGCTAAGGATTTTTCATAAAGTGATTTAATTAACAATGTGAATTTTGGGAAAATCCATATTCTTCTAGAACTGACCATAGATAATCCCACTGGACAGAATCAAAGGCAGTATTTATGTCTGGAGCTTAAACATTCTAATGTCTTGTTATACAAAAAAGTAAAAAAATATATAAACTCATTAAAAAGTAGTCTATTAAGGAAGCAATATGTTTTCTTGAATTAAGGTAAATGCATTAAAGTCTCATTGGGGAAAGCTCATTCTTTTGAACTTTAGATGGTTCCTAATGCCAAAAGAGTGTTAACTAGGAAGGAAGAATTTCTCCAATTGCATAGAGGGGCTACGGGCTTAAAGGAGAATGGTCTGGGTATGAAAAATTGTTTTACTGCGACCAATAGTTTTATTTACATTTTGGACTTTTTGCTTGAATGGTGGAGAAATCTGTACACTAACATTTTCTGTTAGTACTGCTATATTTTTTCAACATATGCTTTGCAAATTTGGATAGACCAAGGTGCAAGCTGAATAAAAGCTATATTTCAGATTATGTCTGTGTTAAGTGTTGTCAAAATATCACATCTAGTGTCAGCAGTACACAGAAGTAATGATCTTCTGTGCCAACTACCTATTAACCTTTGACAGTGAAAAGTGTACAAAAAAAACTCTACACTAAAGGGAAAGGAGCGTTACATTTCAAACTAAATGTTTTCACTGCAATACAACCAATGATAAGACAACTGGACAGAATACAGAAGTTTCCTAATGCTGTTTTTTTTTCACTGTCCTAAGAAAGTACGTCTGTACAACTTGTTACATTCCATGCTGTTAAATGAACTGCAGTACACCTAAATAAGATTTTTGTGGCAATAACTCTTGCAGAAAGTAAAACAGGGAGAAACTAACTGAAACCCCAATGCAGGGAGGATGGCTACATACCTGTATTTAGTTATTTATGATGACTACACTAGTCAGTCCCAAAAACTACTCCACCCTTAAAGAAGCTATCCAACAAAGATAATATATTCATATGTGGCTACTTTTGAATGCTATGCAATACAAGAGAATTGGAGCAAAACATGAATTGGCAAAAATATATTTCTTCGCAAATGATTAGAAATGTCTTAAATGTGGAGAGAGTAAATTATTTGGACTATGATAAACTGAAATTAACCTTTGCTTAGAGTAGGTATTAGTTCTGAAATGCAACATTTTCATTTTCACATTTAAACTTGTAATGCCAGCAAAAATGTAAGAACTCAATATGATCTTTGAGAATTTTCGATGACAGTAAGATAGAGAGGGATGAAAGGCATGATCTTAAACAAACTCAAACTGTGGGAACAGCCTGATATCAACAGGAAAGCTGAAATTATTGACCTGCTTATTTTTAATAGTTTTTCAAGGGCATTGATTGATAATATCAGAATGTGGATATATCAGAATTTTCCAGAAAAAGTCAGATGCATTCATTACTACAGCTGAACTTGTTCTAGCAAATGATGTGTTGTCTAAAACTGAATATTGAATCCAAAACCAGTCATTAACAGCTCAACACTGCCTTTTAAATACAACATACCTAGAACTGAACTAACATGTATGGAAAGAAAGGCCACATAGAAAGAACCTTCCTAATTAAAGGGAACAGTTTTACTGCTGTGAATATGCAAATGTATGAATCGCGTAATGAGTAAAAAATGCCTGTGATAATGAGGACATTAAACATACAAAATCTGCATTCTGTCTTTGTACAATGACTAAACTGGTAAAATACACACTAGTTTTGAAAGTCAGTGACGTACAATGTTTATGGGATGCAGGGAGAATAGTCATGTTACCTAAAAGTCCATGTGTGTAAGCCAAGATGTTATTACTGGGAAAGGTTTTCACCTGATTAAAATTCCATAGAAGTTATGATAAGAAGGGAATTATTAAACAGTTTATAGCAAAAAGATGTAACTAAAAGAAGAACATAATCATCTAAGTGTAGTATTATATCAACATTAAAATGGGAAGTGGCCTAAGACTGAACTATTTTTTGAGAAACATTTTGAAATAGCAAAGTTGATCAAATAAAATGAGCCCAGAATCTGCCAAGGAAGAAATCTTATGGGTATGGGTAAATTTTAAAAATAACCTGATTAGTTATTGGACTAATGAAACAAAAACACACCAGGATACTCTATATATTAAGATAGTTAAAGATGTCTGTGTTAGTTCTCAAGTGAAGAGCATGGAAAGTACTGAGCTAATCACAAAGCAGATACCAGCATATAAGTGTAGGAATAATGCAAATACAGACCTGAAAAATAAAAGTCACTGAAGAAAAAGTCCCAATACTGAAGCTAAAAAAGGCTGTATAGCAGAATAATATGAAGAAAAGGAAAATGTGTCCTATGGCAGAGCAGCATGCAGGATTAGAAAAAGAAGATGGATAGGAATCACACAGCAAAATATTACAAGCAGGACATACTTCAAAGCAGGGAACAGAGCTGACTAGAAGAACTAAAGAGCAGTAATTACTTATTAAGTAAGGGCTATCAAACAAAATAAGGTTAAGAGATTTGAAAAAAAAACATATACAATCTCTAGTGAGGTACTGTATGAAATCTAAACTGTCTGTCAAGCTGAAATAAAAATCACTCAAAGTGAGAAATGACATGCATCAGGTTCATACTGAAAAGAATATGAAAATTTAGCCAAGAAGAAATTATTTGCAAGTGTCATAAAAAATAAAGAAACACAAGCTTATCAGAGTCCTAGTCTTGCAGTTTAAAACAGAAGCCTTAAGTAATGGAAGATTACAGACAAGAGGTAAGTGCAGATGTGGTAAAAATAAAACAGAAGGCAATTATGTGTTAAGCTACCATTTGTGGAGGAACACATATACAGAAAATATCACCAGTGTAGTGGAACCTTCTACAAGCAAGCAAGAAAATTATCCAAATTTAGTAGATCTAGCTACATAGATGTGCAAGCAGAAGGTAATATCTTAGTGAGCTGGAGAGAGAATCCATCCATCCATCCATCCATCCATCCATCCATCCATCCATCCATCCATCCATCTGTTCATAGCCCCTTCTTCCATTTCTTGAACAGGGGTAAAAATGTCTCAACAACAGTGACCATCATCTAGAGCCAATGCTCATGCCACCAGGTGGTTAGCCATGCAATCGCTGTCCTTCCATAACACACACATACACACAGGCACATGCTGAATCAATATAGAATATGGTGGTAATACCAGGAAATTACAAAGAACAAATTAGACCTACTTTCTTAAGCTTACATTCAAACAAACTATTATCTGTTATATACAGTAAGAATAAAAGAGGTGCACACTTGTTACTAGTGCCAAAGATTTACATGAAGTTAGTTATACTTACACATAGTCATGCACTTGGAGACCAGATAGGGGTGAATAAAACTAAAGAATGACTATTAGCCTAATTTGCTTACTAGCTACATCAAAACTCTACTCTCTAAATTAAAACTATACTCAGCATCAGCTGACAATATTCCTTCCACTTTTCTTCTACTAGCAGCTGACTCTCTTGCTCTCCCTGTATCTATCCCAATTAATCACTCTATCTCTAAATCTAAAGTCCCTTCCATCTTGAAACAATGCTACACTCTGCCTATACACAAAGGAGGTAACTCCTCTGATATCGCCAAATTTAGACCTATCGCTATCATCCTCTCCCCTCTCTCTAAAGTACTAGAAAAATGTATTCATAAGCAAGTTATGCAGTATCTAATACAGGAAAATCTGCTTACATCCACTCAACATGGCTTCAGATCCAAACATAGCACCACTACAACTCTATTATCCTTCCTCAACACTGTTCCTATAGCCATGGATGACCATAAACTTACTTCTTGCCTATTCTTGCACCTCTCAAAAGCTTTTGACACTGTCTCACACTCTCTTCTGCTGCACAAACTGAATAACCTCAACTTCTCCTCTAATACTGTTGCATGGTTCTCCAGCTACCTTACTGATAGATCTCAATCAGTGAGATGGCACTGTGCACTCCCCCTCCTCTCCCTATCAAAATGGGTGCACCTCAAGGGTTTATCCTAGGGCCTTTACTTTTTAATATCTTTACTAATCAGCTCTATACCTCCTGTCCTCAGTCATCTTCAGTGCAATACACAGATGTCTCTACAGTCATCCCCACAGCCAACTCTCCCTTTAAGCTCTTCTCAGCTACTCAGGCATCTTTTAACTTAGTTGAAACATGGCTCTCCAACAACCAGCTCATCCTTAACCCTAAAAAAACAAAGCTGTTCCTCTTCCTACCTAAACAGTTCATAAATATTAAACCCTCCTTCTCCATACAGTCCCTTAATAACACTCCCATTCAGGTAGAATCCAATACTAAGATCTTAGGCATAACCATCAATGATCAGCTTAAATTTTACCTGCATGTTAATAACTGTATCAAAAAGACACATTTAAAACTAGGGCTCCTTTACAGTAACAAGAAATTCCTTACCTCTGAAGCCAAGATTAATTTCTCTCTCTCTTACTTACCTTCTACCCAGTCTAATGTACAATTCTCAAATTCTCACAAATCTTAACTCAGCATTCCTGACCAAACTCAAATCTACCTAAAACATGGTAGCTAGATTTGCTGCCCAAAAAATAGAAATCCCATGACTGTCTCTCTCTAAAAACCTAAACTGGCTTGAATTACCCCACCAGCTTCTTTTCTCTCAGCTCTAGATCATCCATTCCAGCCTTCCTACCGCCCAGCTCTATCCCCTCTCATCTCCCATTATTCTCCCTCCAGATCTCTTCAAAGCTCTAACCAAGACCTACTACAAATCTACAAACTCAAGTCTAAATTTGGATGCAACATGTACAGTTATCACCCCACTATTGCCTGGAATAGGCTCCCACTAGAAATCAGGACCCTTACACATCCTAAACAATGTAAGACAGCCACCACAGAGCACTTTAAAAGTCATCGGTCCTGCCTCTGCACTCTCCCTCCTTAATCATCCCCTACTTCCCATACCTTAATCTACTTTCTGCCCTTAACTCACTGTTCTCACTAGCTCTCTCTAATTTTCCTTGACTACTCTTTCTACTGTCTTCTAAAATCTTTTAAGCAAATTGCCTCAGAGAAACATTCTGTTGTACTTGTCTTGCCTTCATGCAACTACATCATGATAAAACTGGGTTTTTGTAACCACTTACTCCAAAACCTATACTCATCTTAATGACATATTTATTTTTATACATCTTGAAATAGTTTTGCTATACTCCCGATTATTGACACTGTATAACATTGTATTGCTGCTTAATGCCTTGTAATAATCCTGTAACATTGCTGTTTAATGCTAATTTATAATGAAAATTGTAAAATATGTTGGAGCTTTTCTCCCTGGGCCTCCGCTGAAAAAGGGCTCTTCAGCTCAGTCGGACAATCCCAGTCAACAAATGTAAAATAAAATAAATAAATAAATAATTTGACTGGACAGGAATTATAAAAGGACCTTAAAACTTGTGTTCATCCTGTTCAGAAACTGAATCCTGGATTCACAAATCCTTTAATTGCAATGCTCATTATACATGTACCACATGAATACATTATCATTGGCATTGTTGGGTCATTAGTAACATCTAGTAGCAGGTATTGATAAATCATGGTTCATACTAGATTAAGGCATAACATTTCCAGAATCTGCATCATTATGTAAGGCTTACTGTATGTTAAGTCTATTGTCACAAAACTGATATACTATTGTATATGGTTTTGTTTATAAAGAAATACTTAATGACCATGGTGCACCCTTTATGTTAAAGATTATGCATCAGTTGTCCCATTGATTTTAAGTAATAATTAAAATGTCAATTTACCGTGCACAGACTGATGGACTAGTAGACAAGTTTAGTAAAACATTAAAATTCATTTTAAGAAAACTAAGAAGAGCACATGGTAGAAGTGGGATCAGTTATTACCGTACTTATGTTTTCAGTAAGAGAGTGACACACACATTGGCAGGGTTTACCTACCTCCTTTGAACTCTTGTACAGTAGGCATTCAAAAAGTCTACTTGATATTACTCAAGAGATGTGGGAAGAAAAGAAAATAGCATTCACAAGTGTTAGCTTACACTATGCCAACTTACAAGAAAGAATTGTAATGCCCATAGTGAAATGGAACATGTTGAAAGTTCTGGAAATGCAAATGGGCATATTTTACAAGGATGTTAAAAGGAGGGAATTCAAGGCAGGAAACAATGCCTTGATACTTGTATCCTCAGCAGAAAATTAATTTTTAAGTATTCTGGTCCAAGTGAAATCTTGGAAAAGTTACATAAAGACAAGCACACCAGTAATGAAAGCCAGAACAAATCTGCCACAATGATGTGTTGAAAACCTCTAAACAGTTTAAATCTTCAGCAGGGAGTAACAGTAGGAAAGAATACAGTTAAAAAAAGAATCCATCACTATAGTTCATGCAGGTTTGTCTTTGCCAAAGATACAGAAACGAGAGGTCCTAGAATTTCTAACCAGAAATAAGGAATTATTTTGTGACTGGCTGGGAAGACAAATTTGATAGAGCATGTTATGGAAATGCATCTAGCAGTGAAGGTATATTCAAATTCTTACAGAGTACCCAAGTACAAAACGAGGCAAAGAATAGGCGGATACCAAAGGTCAGTCTGTAGAGATGTGCATCTGTCAGAAACTTCAAATAAGGAACCAAAGGTTTGTTTGTTTGTGTCTTTCGGCTTTTCCCGGTTAGGGGTTGCCACAGCGGAACTCCGGTCCGCTAATGATTGGTAGTTGATTTTTATGTGCCGAGTTACCAGCCCTGATGCACAACCTTCAACGAAGGTATGCCGATTCACGCATGTCTCTACGCAGAAGACGCTCTAGCTGAAGGTAAAAGATAAATATGAAACAGAAACTGACAGAGCCAGAAATGCAATTAGTGAAAGAGAAAAAAGGGGGAAATAAATCAAGTGTAAATGTAGTTGGGTATATGAAATTGAATAATGAAACTAATGTTACCTATTCACAGAATACTGCAGAACTGTCACCTAAATAGGGTAACCAGTTACATGACCTAGATGCAGTGGGAATGATCTAAGAAAGTAAAAACTGAAGCTAACAACAATTCTGGTTTTACATACAGTAGAGAGAAAAGAAATAAGAGTGGCAGTGTCACAAGATGCTGAGGTAGGTAGGGGTCAAAAAATATGTACAGAGTTTCAGAAAGAAATGATTACTGTCCGTATTGCTGCCATAAAATCTGCCTTAATTTTAAGACATTCTGACTTGCAAGATATGGTTGCGTTTCCAGAGTTTGAGGCAGCAGATGTAAAGCCAAACTGTAGAATAGGAAATGAGAAAGCTTTTATTCATTTCCAGAAAACAGTGATACTATACCGCTATTATTCCACTATCATGTGTTACTGATGGTCTTAGTAATACTGATTTTGTTGCCTTTTGTCATTCATTTTACTCTGACATTTTGAAGTGTCAGTAACAAGGATACAACCTTCTTCTTATACTTGGATGGGTTACCCAGATACTACAACCCTTCCTTTTAGGTTCAAATCCCAGGGAATAGAAATGGGAAATGGTTTGTGTAGCATTTTGGGGAACTAAATGCTCTATGTGATATAAATATTGTTAAGAAAGGTATATTTTAAGTGTTTGCTTTTAAAACATTGCTAATACCATTGTGTGTTCAAACAGTATGTAAATAATAGTGCTTTTTAAAAGCAGACAAGTAATGATGTATATTAGCTTTATGACAAGTTCCTGCAAGCTGGGTTAATGGGTCATTATGAGATCAGTTGTGTAATTTGTTCCTGTATAGGAGTATTTTCTATGTCATGGCAGATTTGCTAGAGTCTCATGTGGGAGGTTCATTGTCCTGTAAACCAGATACAGTATAGATAAGACTGCCAAGAGGGAGCATCATTGTCCTGGACTGTTGTGCCTCAGTCAAACATGAGTACTCATGTCTGGAAAGAGATTCCCAGAAAGGAAGGAAGAATGTCTTTAACTGCTTAAAGTAGAAATTTCTAAAGAGACTGGCTAATCATATGCCTGCATTGAGATAGTGCAGGTGTGAACTAAGTTCATTTTAAATCTGCAACAGATTTATTTTAGCAGCATCAAAAACTGGATTTATATTAGAATGTTTTTGTTTACACAGAGGTAATATCTGTACATGTATATTTTCAGCTGGTGACACTGCCCCGGGATTCAAGAAGCTCAGCGCAAGGACGGTTTTAGCCATGCGCCGAGTGTCCTCACTACAGATGGTGCAGCAGCGCCATATGTATACGCATGAGGGCGTGCCGCCGCACCCTCGATGTGCACAGGAAATGTCTGCGAGTGCAGAGAGCATGTACAAGTGCTCTATGGAGGTGTAAGATTGCCTCGAAAGTTGCACAACCTACTATGCTTACTATTAGAGCCCGCCTCTAATAGTAAGTCAGTAATTCAGTGTCCGTGGATACCGAAATGTATGCTAAGCATACAAGAGTGTCCACGAACAGTGAAATAAAATCGAAGTAGTAAACACACAAGTACATAGTGGAATGTTGAGCCCCGTCCCTAGAACTTTCATAATTAGATTCCTTGTGTCCCTATTATACATTTGAATTGTTGCAATAGCGAAGGTGTAAGCAAAGTGTAGCATGTTTGCACGTTGATGCCCTCCGCTGAGAGTAGCTTACACATCAAAATCATTCAAATTGAGAAAAACATGCGGAATCACCGTAAACGTCAATAGTGTAGTGTTTAGAGCATCTGCCTAACGAACAGGCATTCACAGTTCGAGACCAACAAGAGCACATATCATTTTCCATGTGGAATGAATGTAGTTTTGCTGTAAAACTGACATAAGAGTATCGCATGAGATATTTAACTAAATGTCATTCAATCAAAGTGGCACTGTCATAATGAATAAGGCACTAGTAAGCAGGTGTAAGCACAAATAAGCAGCAATAAACATAAATAAGTACCAGTAAGCAAGTCTGAGTGCACTTGCACGGGTCTAAACAGTGCCCAGCATAGGAAATGTATATAAGTATGTACAGTTACATAATATGTATATATATATATATATATATATATATATATATATATATATATATATATATATATATATATATATATATATATATATATATATATATATATAAATTGATAGACTGTTTGGCCATCCACCATTACACAAGCAAGGGCAGATATGTTCTAGGACTAAATATAGGAGAGCCTGAGAATACATGGGTTGAAACAACATACATGTAGGGCCCCTAACGCTCGGGAGAGGGCAATGTGCGGAGGTGTGTCATGGCTGCGATAGCAACTGGACAATGGATGGTATGCATGTATGTTGAACTCAGGTGGGGTGGAGGAAATATGGGTATGAAATTATAGATCCAGGCATGCCAGGGTTGTATGGGCTAGTTCTAGTTATACCGCCTCGTGGAGGTCAGCGAGTTTGTATACACACATACAGACATTTATATGTAAAAGTACATTCTCTGTAACACATTCATTCCATTTGCAGACATAAACAACATAAATGTGCCCTTACAAACCTCAACAGTAGATAGAATAATAGGTTGTGCATAAGAGGGAAGGGACGAAACTGCTAAAATGCAGAAGTGTGTACAATGTCCGAAGTCAGTGCTGTGCTGAAAATCAAACGTGAGGACTTTCTCACACATGGAATCATTCCTGTGAGCTGCCTGCAACAGCAATGCCAATTACTAAACCGGTTTGTTTGTAAAAGAAATATGCCGAACACATACATAATTAGGCTCTCATGTGTAACGTGTGTGTTACCACATAGTCATACTTATTAATTTATTGTAGTGTCATGTTAATGGGAGTAAGGATGTAATGAAGTATAGAGTCTAATCTTGACATAAAGACATGCGTGTCCCATGTGGGACAACCCAAAAATTGCGAATAGTGTTCTTTTGGTCGCTCATGTCACCAATGTTTGTGGACTAAAAGTTTGGGAGTTCTGAGGATACAAGGAATGAGTCAACCGATGGGATGGGTCTACAGTAGTAGGGAGTGCCAATGTGTAGTGGTGTGGATACACTGCAAATCCAACTGGAGAATGGATGACTGCAGTGTTAGGGAGGCATTGGGGTGGGTGTTTGGGGAACCAGGAGTCATGGGTATATGGGTATATATGCAAATGAAGCAGCACAGCAATAGTCTATTGGTTAGAGCAACCACCTAACGAACAGACATTCCCATTCCGAATCCCACTGCATCACATACCATTTACCATCGGTAATCTGTACATGAACATATTTCGACATCTGTCCGCTGTATAACTTGCAAAATAACAATTAAAAGTGAACTGGAGCGAAGTGTCAGTGTCATAATGAATAAGGCACTAGTAAGCAGGTTTAAGCATATATAAACACCAGTAAGCATGTGTAAGTGCATTGCACGGGATATGCATTGCTTTACAGATATATATATATATATATATATATATATATATATATATATATATATATATATATATATATATATATATATATATATATATATATATATATATATATATAGCTGTGTGTGTGTGTGTGTGTGTGTGTGTGTGTGTGTGTGTGTGTGTGTGTGTGTGTGCGCGCATAGGTATACACAGATATACAGCTATGATAGGAAACGGCATACAAGAATGACATATGTTCACATGCTATGCCAATGGAAGTGAAGGGCTCAAGCAAGGAACATGAAACACGTAGCATGACCTTCCACCCCCCCCACAGCCAGACACAAGAAACATGTACACAAACCCGCAAGCGATGTAACTAGTCCACTGCTCCCCAGACCACAGGCAGGATACAACCGGGGGAGGTACAAAGTGCACCCGTGAAATCTAATCTTGGAACACACACAGGAGCGGGGAAAAATTGGCAACACCAAAAGAAGGTGATACACCGAACATTCTGCCTGGGGTGTGTACACACCCGGAATACAAGGGTGGGAAAGCCTGATGACCCATGGGTCAAGACAATTGTTATGACATGGGTCCCGTGAAATGGAGAGTGGGCAGCGTGTAGTGATGTATTCAGAACCAACCAGGAGCTGGAGTAAGGATGGGTGCTGTAGAAGAGGTGCAGGTGGGAGAACTATGGGCACCTAGTTATGGGTCTAGGTGAGCATGTGTTGGCTGATGTGGGCCTATATGAACATCCCCAGGGATGTCAGGAAATGTGTTCATTGGGCAGAGGCGTTGCCCAACGAGCAGCCTCACCCACTACAAGTCCCACTGCAGCAAAGTGTAATCTATATGGCAAGGAACGGAATAACCAGATGTAGATGTATATATGTAGAGGTATGTGTGTGTGTATATCTACCCATAGCAACATAGAGATAAACCTCTCCCTCTCCGTAGTACAAATGTATATATACAGAGACAGAATACATATACATACCCACATATAGATATATACATATGCAGACACCCATAGACCCATATGTTGTTATTTATATTGATATATATATATATATATATATATATATATATATATATATATATATATATATATATATATATACATGTGTGCATACATATACAGATATATCTGTACATAGTAATGTATATATATATATATATATATATATATATATATATATATATATATATATATATATATATATATATATATATATATATATATATATATATATATATATATATATATATTATATGTGACTGCAAATATACACATGTATATAGCTAGGATATGATACAGCAGTTATGAATTACATATGTTCACAGGCCATGCATATGGGGGTGAGGGGTCCAATAAACAAACATGTAACACGTAGCATCAACTCCCCCCCCAGCTAAGCCGGTGCGACATGTAGACACACAATAAAAGTAAACACACCACACTTTCCCAGACCACCGGCAGGATACTACCAGTGGCAGAGACCTGCCAGGTCTAATCTTGAAACAAAGACATCAATGCCCCTTGTGTGACACCCAAAAACTAATGATCATCGGAGTCAGTCCCTGTAATGACTCATCAAACCAGGCTGTAGACATACACAGAGCAGTAGGTTGTGCAAGCCTGATAACCCATGGGTCGACACAACATACAACATGAGTCCTGACATGCTGAGAGTGGGCAGTGTGTAGTGGTGTGTTTATACCCCACCTGTACCCACAGAAAGGATGAGTGCTGTACAGGTGGTGCAGTTGGGGGAACGATGGGCATGCAATTATGGGCCTAGGCGTGCAGGTGTTGGCTGGCGCAGTCGTATTAGGGACACCCCGGGGATGTAAGTAATTTTCCGAAATTTGCATAGCTTATGCCCATACCTCTCATCACCTAAGAGCAAATCCACTGGAGAGGACATAAACCATTGGGGGAACAAATAGGGACCATACCTTTGAACTGTCCCCGATTTCCAGGGACATCCCTGATTTTGACTCAAATTCTAACTCTGTCCCTCCTAAAACTAGTGACTTTTGGAGAAAAGGTGGTGAATTACACGTAATGAATAATGACAACAATTAAGAGTTATAAACATCATTTACCTCAGAAAATGTGTATTAATTCATATGCTCTGAGTCTGTCAATGCGTCAGGTTAATAGCACTAATATTTTAAATGTGTCCCAGATGTTGTCATGACGTGTCCCTGATTCTGATGATATTTGTCCCCAATCGTTTGAGACATCTGATAGGGACAGAAAGCACATATTCCTCTTACAACCTTAGAAAGATGATAGAATAATAGGTATGCAGTAGCATGACTCAGCTGAAGGATGTGGGTTCCAAAACCCAATTACTTGTTTGTATTGAAGACTGTCAGTTCCAATGTATTAGCCAGACAGGTGCAGATTGTAAGAGGAACACACCAATAATATGAATCAAACTCTGGACAAGCCGCGGATTCCGTACAGTCGAACGGCATGCTTTCGCCTAATGGGTGGCCATTCCCGATACTGTAGGCATGTAATCCGATGTAATAGGCATCACAAGGTAATATCATAGTCCTCACTCCCACCCAGGGGTGTGAGTGTCAGATGCAAACACCAAATGCAGTGCATTTACAAGTGCAGGAGCATGGGGTGTAAGCCTATTTGGCCGCCGGTATGCGAGTATCACCCTGGTGAAGCAATGTAGAGGATAACTGAGTGTAAGAAACTGTAACCAGAAGTTAGCATTGCTTAGCTCCACGCAAACCCACGCACACCCGCTCACAACTGTTTTAATGTGCCTTAATCACTCCATATCCAACGGCCTTGTTCTGCCCAGCAACAAAATAAACGGCCTCTGCAAGGCTCCAAACCTGGTCCCTGCACACACAGCCAATGTGATTTACCACTAAGCTATGGCAGATATACAGACATCGGATGTTATCACACACATATCATCCAGCACAGTCATTCAACAGTATAGGAAATGTATTCCATCATGTAGATGTATGTGTGTGTGTGTTTATGTCCAGATATAGATACATACATATATATATAGATATATCAAGAACATCCCATGTGACAACAAAGCATTAAAAAGGAATGAAAAGGGAAACACCAGCAACACCTGTATTATGTAGTGGTGTTGTCCTATGTAATATCAAGACTCCCTCAGACAGACATGTGTCATTAATACACGCAAACATTTGTACATTGGTCAAATACATCACTCTGTGCATTTTATTTACATTAACACAACAGTTCCTGTCCAATCATTATGTGAGAACAGTACTCTTGCAAGGTGCTGTGTGTGACATCATTATCATGAAAAAGGTAAATGGGGTAACCATAGAGGGACCGGTAGTGTCATGTGTACAATGGGGTCGTCTGCATCATGTGTACCTGGAACCTTTAGGAGTCATGTGCATACCAGGATTGTGTGCCTGAGAGACAGCGGTGAGAACAACTGGAGTATGTTGCAATGCATATTAAAAAGGTTACATGTATCCAGTGGACACGTGTGAAATGGACAGCTATGTATTGGGCAAATGTTGTTCTAGGAACTAATTGGCCTTTTGCTTCCATAGGGTGAGAGTGGGATGTTGGGGAAGGACAGTAGTTATACTCCTGGAGGATAAGTTGGGTAGGATGACAGACAAGACAGCATACAGAGTTGGTATATGACACATGTGGGGGGGATACACCTTGGACGGGGTGGGTTGTTTGGCAGTCACAAGCCCATGAGCCCCCAGATGGAAACAGTGGGATGGAGGTCCTCAGCCATGGGCAGCCACCACTGCACCAAAACAGCCACAAAGGTGGCTGTGTTGGGGACTGTCTAGGAGGGGCAGGCTCACCCTCTAAATGTGACACTCTGCCCTCGAGCTGGCGTATCTGGCCTCAAAACCCCTTATTGAGGCCCTACACACCACATCTGGGACTGTACGACAGCAGACAAGTTCCTGTCTGGACCTGCTCCCAGGGGTGACAAGCCCCATACTCAGTGGTAGTTCCACCAGAAGGTGGTGCAGAGACAACAGAGGTGGAGGACCAAGGCTGGGCCCCAGATGTGCTGGTGCCCAGTGCCATGGCCAGCTGAAGTGGGACAGGAGGTTCTGCTGGGACCTCCAAACCCATACAGCCTATGGTGTTGCAGTTTTAACACAGGTATGGCTTAGTAATAGTCAACAGCATTCAGGATTACTTATAACTGCATGCATAGATATGACCATCAACCCAACACAACAGATGGTATACATTTGCAGAGGGAGCACAACACATGCATATATACTGCATGACATATGTACAAAGTGTAGAAGATTTGTGACTGCAGCTATGAACAGTTGCCCATTATTGGCATGTCACTGGGAGAACCTCAGACAGTGACTATCATACCACTGTATCATGTGACATATGTCCAATCAGGGATGTGATGGCAGTAATTCTCATCACTATCACCATATACTGACTGCAATCCTCACACTAAGCTTCAGCAGTTCACAAATGTGTGTTCAGTGAGCAACACAGGAAACAAATGGTTCCACACACTGACCAGTCCACAGATGGCCCTACAGATGGGGGTTCCCTCACAAACAGAGCACTCTCTTGTAAATTTTAAAACATGCAAAATAGCCATTACCATACACAACTTGTTAAACTGGCAGTAGTCTCAATGAAGCATAGCTACACTTACATGCTGTAGTCATGTCTGGGACATCACCCTCTTGTCTTTAGGCTATTTTCCACTGTGTATGTCATTTGAGGAATATCCAGATATCATCTGTGATGCCATTTATGAAACACCAGATCTAGATTCCACTCACAGCGACTGTCATGGGCAAACACAAACATGATGTTCCTAGATATTGAACTGTGTTTCCCTGTGATTGGCTATGGGAACATCATCACAGCTGTTCCACATGCAATCAGCTAGAGGAGGACTGCAATAGATGCAGAGGCCATCACCTGATCATGACCATCACTTACAAAACACAAGCTGTTGCTGAGCAGGTGTACAACTCCACATCCACCAGAGAGTGTGTGGGAGTGGCAGACAGAGGCAAAGTACATCAGAGAAGGGCTTGGAGACTAAAACCTAAGTATCGTCTGTCACACACCGACCAATACAGGGGTTAAAACACCTGACTGACTAGCCATTACTATTACAAGTGCATGCAGATACTCCATGTAACATAAAGCTGACATGTTGGTGTGCTGTAAGAACATATATGTGTGCTAGTGAGTGACATCTGCAACAGAGATATAGTAGACATACATTAGGTGTAGCACACATGGCTGTCCACATGAATGGATGTCATTGTCAACACAACCACATTCTCTAAGGGACTCAGACACATTGCTACACTTTGTCAGGCCCACAAATACACTTCCTAACTACTTAGTTTGCCACACTGCAGTAATGCACAGGTACTACATGCACCACAGGGGATATCCGGAGGTTCTATGGGCTAGGGCATGTGAACGTGTCTGACATCAGTCAGTATGCCAATGGGAGTTTTACTGGGTTTGACTGTAGTTGGGAGCATCATACCCCACACACTGACACAAGATGTCAGTATTGACATGCATGTGTGCATTGCTTCATGGGTGTATAGTGGTTGGCTGTGCAAGATGGCTGTACAAGGCTGGGTGAGGGGTAATCCTTGGCATCACACCACCCGACAATAGTGTGCAGTTTGGTTCTAGGTTGTAGTGTCTGCAATGTCCCACACAGATGGGTATTGTTTGAACTGTCCTGTCATCCTGGTTACCATTGTGTATGGCCATTGCTTTGCAATGCATGCATGTCTGTGTTTGATAGTCCTTGACATGGACATTGCCTGGGATGTACACGTCCCACAATAATGTACAGTGACATGTACTTGTGTACCTGGTTTGGCTTTCACATGTTGTGTACACAGACTGTTATCCTCAGATATGCCAATACTGGCCTGGTGTGGCAGGACCTACTTATAGACAGCAGGTTAACCGTGCACCTGCATTGATAGCATGATACAGGTATTCCCTGGTGTCAGTGTCATCTGTTCATACTGGACACATGTGTAAGGCATTGAATGGCTTCTGTGGATCACATTTGATGGCACCACATATGTTGCATGCATCCAGTGGGGATCATAGTGAAGGCACATTGTTTGCAATTTTGTGCCTATTGTACCACTGGACAGGGTGCCATGCCCTCTGCAGCCCACTGCAATCACACCATGCCTACTATCTGTCATCAATGTGCAGGGTACTAGCAACATAGCGGGATATTCTAGGCAAGTGTGTTTGTGTATGACACATGAGTTCAGAACGTATTCCAGGTAATAGTAGGGTTGCATACTTTGTTCACCAGGCCTTTTGCTGGATGTAGGGGTATGGCTTGTCAACACAGTCCCTTGGCTGATTGACATCTCTACCCTCGTGAAGTGGACATTGTGACATATAAAATATGGACACTATATAGGAAAACTCCAAAATCCACTCCCCAACATGTCCAGTGGTTAGACACTCACAGCCACCTCCATAAAGACTTTGACTGTCAAACACACATGCCATGTCTTGGTATAGAACCCCTACCTAACTAGTTTATCACACTACAGCAATACGCTGTTACAGCACGTGCTATGGAGATTACTGGGTTATAGCAGTCCCAGAGGTGTATTACTAGGTGGGTGACATCAGCAGGATTGCCAAAGGTGGTTATGTGAATTGTAAAGTGTGTGCATACTCTAAAAAGCATTGCTCCTTTCTCAGACACACACAATTGGTCTGTCTGGGATTAGAACACCTACCAAACTAGTTTATCACACTACAGCATTATGCCGTTACAGCACGCGCCAAGTCAATTACTGGGTTGCAGCAGTCCCAGAGTTGTATTCGTAGATGGATGACATCAGCAGGATTGCCAAAGAAGGGCGTTTCAAGTATATTGTGAGTTGTACATGTCTGTTACCTGCATGTACCCACTGCTTACTGTCACAAAAACACATTTACACCCACTTATAACTGTTGTATTCAGTCCTAATGGACAGTATCAACAAGCCTTGCTGGTCTTGAACCCTGGACCATGCACACTAAGGTCACTGGACCTACCACTAAGCCACCTGTGTTGTACACATGTTGTATGGAGTTTATAATGCACATCTTACTACAGGTATTCCACAGTATTGAAAACAAATGGGACTGTCACTTTGTGTACATATGTACAGTACACTTGAATGTACTGCACTCTGTGAGACAACAAAGACAAGTCTACATCTGTACAACTGTCATAACTACATATATATATATATATATATATATATATATATATATATATATATATATATATATATATATATATATATATATATATATATATATATATACACATATATATATATATATATATATATATATATATATATATATATATATATACATACACGTCTGAACACCCTTTGTGACACAGAAGGGTTCCAAAGGAACTGACATGTACACAAAACAGAGACATCTCTTGTGTTATAACATTTAAATCTTAATCAGTTCACCAGAGAAGGGATGGTTGTTGTGTATGTGGAGTGTAGGGTGGGGAATAATGGCTAATGTAATCTACCCCGGGGATTATGGAGTTTGGGTGGGGGAATGATGGGTATGGACTTACACCCCAGCGACCACTTTTTTTGTCGCTGCTCAACAGTGGCACAGGAAAATAACATACCCAACTGTAGTCATGCTTGACTGTGTATTCCTTACCATTCCTAACTATGCAATACTTTTTAGACACCAGTCATCACAGATGGCTACCATGGTGTGCAAAAAGACATTATACATGTATGTATGCCTGGCTACAGGGTAGTCACACACACAAACACGCACACACTTGCCTGTATTGTGCATACACGTCTTGCCTATGTAAAGGTAACTAGTACAGTGGTATGCAGTTGGGGTATGTGCCACAGAACACATTCAGTTACACTTACTCTGATTCCACTTCTGAGCTTGGTGACATCACAGGACTGATTACTTGCAGTGGGGAGGGGGGAAGAGAGAGGTTTAGCAGTTGACAAGAATAAAGGTTAGTGCAAAAGGTGGTATCTCTTTGGAATGCAGCAAAACCCACTGTCATGTCAGGATGCAGACACAAATACACACACACACAACCACACTCAGCCATTTGCTGAAACACCTACTCAGGCATTTGCTGTCACACACACACACAGTTGCCAGTGGTGGGATCAGAACTAATGCCTATCTACAGATCACTATTACAGTACTACGCAGTTACGAGACACGCCACAGAGAGTACACAGTCCAAGGCAGTCAGAATGCCCTTCTAAGATTGAAGACAACAACAGGGATACTAACAGTCATGAAGTACATATCTGCAAACCTGTGTGTTTAAAGTAGGTGTCCATTACAACCTGTATGCACAAACAAGACACAACATCTGCAGGTAGTACATAGGTAGGCCTGAGAGGTATAGTTGTAGCACAACAGGAACCTGAACTGGAGTATGCCCATCTGTGGAATGGACAACTACTATCGCTATACAGGGTTACAGTGGGCATGATCATACACTTAGTAGCACAGGGCCGTTTGTGGTGCACTATGACTACAACTACACAAGGTTATACTGGGCATGCTCATACACTTAGTAACAAAGGGCTTGTTGGATGCACTGACTCAAATTACACAAGGTGACAGTGGGTACACTCATACACTTAGTAGCACAGGGCTGTTTGGGATGCACTCCGAATCTAACCACAGAAGGCTACAGTGTGCATGCTCATACACTTACATGTACAGAACACATTGTAATGGACTCCTATTGTAAACACACAGGTTTACAGCTATGTACATCTTACCTGTCAGTATATATGCACATCATTCTGGTTTACTACATGATACCTGCATGTGGCCCATAAATGATATATCTGTGTCTGTGCTGTGTGATACACATGCATACATGTACATGAAGTACTGACACATATATGTTAAGTATACACAATCATGCATGTGTGGAAGTGACAAACACTAGGTTAACTGGGACACACAGGCGGATGCTACTTACAGCATGTGTTACACACCTTGCTGCCCTGAAAGGCATACATTGATAGCAGGTTGTGGATAGTGGCATTATATGTGGAAAAGTGGCATGTGCAATCATAATGTGTGAGCCACATTGTGTAATGGTACTGAGGTGCAGGTGTCAAGATGACCTCTCCTGGCTGTGTTAGTAGTTGTCATTATTAGCAGGACTGCTACCCTAATTATATCTCACATTGGTTATATACACAATTTCTGCTGCTGTCCTACACCTTACATGAGACATTTGCTACCAAGCACATTACAGCCACTCGCAGTGATGCCATGGTATGAGTGGCAACTGCTAGACCAAAACAATGAGCCAATGTCCTGCTGTTATTATGAGGTTGTCCAGTGTCTGTCATTCCAGGCTGTCATGACAGAACGACAAGCCTTCGACACAGAGCACATGCATCCATGTTTCAAGTGTGTGTGGATAATACCTAGGTCGCATTTACCCATATAGCCGCATTCAAAAGCAAATGAACTACAGACAGAAGTAGCACCCTGACACCTACAAGACAATTGCATTGGATGCTTATACTAACCAGTGCTAGATGTGTGGCTTTAGTAATCCATTTGCTCAATGTAGAACCTACAATGGGGAATACTGACATCTGTGCAGTGAGGAACACCTGGCTGAAGGCTCTGTAGTGCACAATTGCACTACCACCATATAACTCAGATGCAGACATGTGGGCCATAACAGTGGTATGGACCATTCCAGGTGGTGATGTCCACATATTCATAAAGGCTACTCACATGTAAAGACCACTACTCCGACATAACTCATCACAGATGAGTCAGGTGCAGGTGATAGTGGCAAATGCTGCATTCTAGGTTGTATCCTTATATACATCCACCACCTTGTCCCCAGACTACCAACACATCCATATGTGGTATTACATAGTATGGTAGACCACCAGATAACCTTTGATTGGTGGACTGTACCTAGGACTACATCAACTGTGTAAAGTACCCATGTACAGACACAGCTGCATAATGTTTTATGCAATGCAATAATACCACTGTTTGTAGCCAGCTCAGTTGTACACATACCAGGGTTCCTTGGATGTTGTCAGCATTAACACAGTTGACTGTTGCTGTACACCAGTAAACAACACCCTCATGTTTGGATATGACCTAACTGTACCTGCCCTGGATATGTACATCACACACTCATACAACATAAATAACATTACCATAGCTTTCATTATCCTTTCTACATACATGTGGCTACAGTCATTACACACATGCACATGGCAGATAGCATACCAACAGTACATAAGGTTTGATATCTATGTTAACAGAGGTAACATTCCCTCTCTACCGGTCACCCATGATACCTATCATATCATACAACACCCCATGTGGCATGTATGTCATTAGACATGCCCACCTAATGCAATGTCTACAAACATACCCAAATAACAGGATCATAGGACCTACACAAGGCCTGTATTGACAGACTCAGGGAAATCCAGCTCTTCCCTATATGTTCCTGAGTAGTCACAGGTGATATGTTCATGACATGTACAGCCATGTGTGGCCACAGCTCCTCCATATACCCCATGTCAACAATTGCAAGCCATGCATGCTGTGTGCTGTTTGGACATTAAACTTAGTACCACAATAGCCAGTACATGCTGGGGTGAGATGTTTACAAGCCACAGACCTCGCACATGCTTGAATGAGTGTACTGTATAGCCTAACAGAGCACATTGCCAGCACTCTTCCAGTAAACATGAGGTGTGTGTGGCAAATATGATGTGCTCACTGTTGACCATTACAGTGCCCTGGCTTCACTATGGCACTGTCAAGTAACAGTTTGTAGCAACATGACATGGAATAATGATGTGTGTGTCTTGCTGATATGTGCTGTTGTCATATATGTACACTTAGCTACTCGGTGAAGGTGGTTGTGTCCTACCAGTACATGAATACAACATCCATTATGGTGTAATGCTCGGCTATTTTTCACACATGGTGTGGGGAAGGTGTGGAATGTATCCTCTTGAACTGCTAGTGCACTTACTGATGTAGACCGCATATGTGTTCATGTGTTGATGTTTGTGTAGATTCTATGTGTGTGCAGTGTCTGAATTTTGAAGGTGACTGTTGTCTTAGTAC
Organism: Protopterus annectens; assembly: GCF_019279795.1. Lineage (NCBI taxonomy): Eukaryota > Metazoa > Chordata > Ceratodontiformes > Protopteridae > Protopterus > Protopterus annectens. The sequence continues at coordinate 1,517,984,580 of NC_056733.1, forward strand.
ATCAAGTTGCTGCATTACAGCCTCAACATTGCCATCTGGAAACTATCGCCCTATAAGCCTGACTAGCTTGGTCTGCAAAGCTATGGAAAGGATCATCATGGACCTCATAATTAAAGATATTGGGGACCTACAGACACTGGATCCTACCCAGTTCGGCTTTGTTAAGGGCAGATCCTGCCTCTTAAACCTGGTCAACTTCTTTGAAACCATCACCAAGGCCATTGACGAAGGGAAGGTGGTCCACACAGCCTACCTGGACCTCGCAAAAGCCTCCGATACAATACCCCACTCGGGCATTATAGATAAGCTCACCAGATTAAACATAAACCCCTATGTCACTAGATGGGTTGCAAACTGGCTCAAGGACAGAACCCACATGGTTAGAATTGCTGGAGCCATGTCAGACTCCAAACCAGTTACAAGTGGCGTCCCACAAGGCTCAGTCCTGGGACCTCTTGTTCGGTATATATTTCTCGGAGGTACAGGCCAACACGGAAGGACTGTGGCTGACCAAGTTCACAGATGACTGCAAACTGGGTGCCATAATCGACTCTCCATCTGACACAAACATCCTCCAAAAGGGCCTCATAGAAACAGACAACTGGTGCCAGAGCCATGGCCTCAAGCTAAACGCCAAAAGTGTATAGTCATCCCCTTTGGCAAAAATAAAGTGCCCACAAATTACCACATAGGTGGTAATCCATTAAGTACAGAAGAAGTAATTAGGGACCTGGAGACCCAAGTTGATAGCAATCTCTCATTTGACAACCATGTGGCAAAAGTGGTTAGAAAAACATTTTATATAGCCCACCTAATCATGAAGGGATTCACATCTAGATCAGGGGAGGTCATCGTGCCTCTTTACTCATTCCTCATCAGGCCCATAATCGAGTACAATGCCCCTTTTGGGATGTACCTTACCAAACACCTGCAGCAACTGGAAAGACCCCAAAAGTACCTCACCAAGAACATCAAAGGGCTCAAACATATGCCATATGCTGCCCGGTTAAAGAAACTCCAACTCTACTCGGTGGCATACCTCCTGCTCAGAGGCGATCTGTGCCTGACGTATAAAGCCATGTCCAACCTGGAATTAAGGGACATGCTGCACCTCAAAAAATCCAAATCCCATCGAGCTACACGCTTGAGAGACTTGAACCTCAGCACTAAAATAAATAGGACATGCTGGAGGGACAGATTCATAACCCAGAGGCTCCCTTCACTCTGGAATAAAATCCCAGTCCAGGTTAGGCAGAGTCCCTCATTGACTCTCTTCAAGAGGAATCTTGATGTGTGGATGGGAGATCGTAGGTTTACCCCGGGTATCACTTCTGTGTCACTGTTAGACAGAGGCACAGTATACTAACCTCGAAAAAGGGCATAGCAAAATTAATTTAAAATGAGTGGCGAAAGCCAAACATACTCTGGCTAGGCTTATAAATGCCCTAGGGAGATAGCCTAGTATGAACCTATGAACCAATGAACCTATGAACTGTATATGATGATATGCTCTAAGTACAGTAAACTGTACATGAGGTATGGACAGATGTTTGGACATGACTACTAAGTGGTGGGGCTACTTTGCAGATGAATGATTACTGAGGACAGCTCACTGGTGTGTTACAAACATTCCTACAATAACCTGTGTAACTGCTAAGGTCTGGTTTTGTTAATTGAAGTGGAAGACAGACAATGTAAAATGCAGTAAGGGTGACACTGAAGGCAAACCTCTTGACACCTGTAGCAGTAATACTTCCCCTGTGCATATATTGTGCATATATCAGCACAGTTGGCAAAGGAAAGAGTCAGTAAGCTTTGTAGCGAATGCAATAGTGCTGTACTTCTGTAATACCTATCATGAGATAGGTAGGTGTTTGATTCACAGTACTGGCATGTGTGGATGTGTGTGTCCATATATGTCACGTATGGTTGGGAATACATCCCACATGTTTTCACTCTCCTGAACACTGTTGTTGACATCAGTACAGAGTGAAGTGTAGAAAGAAAGGCATAGGCAGGTGGTTGAACCTCACACATGTCAAGTGTCTGTATGTGTGTGACATAGGTGTATATCTTTGTGAAAGCCACATTGTGTGTGTGTGTGTGTGTGTGTGTGTGTGTGTGTGTGTGTGTGTGTGTGTGTGTGTGTGTGTGTGTGTGTGTGTGTGTGTGTGTATGGCTGTCCGTGTGTATGGCTGTCTGGTCCCTGGAGTGAGGCTATATTTTACCATAGTGAAATTTTAATGCCCCCTCCCCCCATCCAATCAATGCAATCTAGTATCCCTGTTGATATCATCAATCTTAGATGGGCATTCTAACCGCCTGTTAACATGTACTCCCTGGGGTGTGACCTGTTATTACATAGCCTACTGATGAACCCCCCTCCCCACATACACTCAGTGCACTGTAGTATCCCTGTCGATGTCCTCGATCTTATGCCATTCCAACTACCTGTACATGTGTAATCTCTGTGGCGCATCTTGTAATTGAGTAGTACTATAATGATGATATGCACATAGGCAGGGGTTCTCATCCAAACACTGGCAACTGTGTGTGTCAGAGTGTGTGTTACTGTGTCTGTGAATCCCTAAGGGTGTGGGTTTGTCTGTGTTTGCATGCTGTCATGGCAGTGGGTATTACTGCTTCCCAATGAGAAACTACTATTTCCACTGGCCTTTACCCTTGTCATCCATCATACCACTTTTTTACCTCCTCCCCGCTCCAGGTAACAATACCTATGATGTCACTCACTATGGATGTGACGGCTCTGAACAGAGTAGCTTACTACACAGCTATCATGCTCTTGGATCATTAGAACAGTAAATATAATTGAAACATGGGAGATTATAACTTTGATGTGGAAGCTACAAAGTGCATGCAGGTATTGTCATACAGACCTGTGAGCAGTCAACATGTACATATGGCAGACTAACTGCAAACTCTGACATCCCCTGGCACATGCAACTACACCTGAAAGCGGAAGCAGAACATCAAGATCAACATGCTGTTAGTGTTGTTCCACATGATACATACTGTCAAACATACAAAATGCATTCAAAAACTGTAATACATGGTATGTCTGCTGCCTGTCAACACTACTCATCAATATTAATCTACAATTGTCTACCTAGTATGTTCACCCTGTGCATCAGACCATATGAGCATGTCCCTGCACCGATGGTGTGGATGACAAGGATGCGGCACAGGCATCATCATATGCACAGGGTGATAATGTTTGCCAGAGGCCTAGGCTGCGCCATTGGATGACATCATGTGTGTGTTAGGGCCTGTGATATCATTGGGCGTGTGTGGATGTTATGTGTGTGTGTGTTGAGGTGCACTACATTTGTTTCCGGTGTGTGTGTGTGTGTGTGTATGCATGCACACAGGTCTGGCATGTGGCTGGCGTACACAGGGGTATTATTGACAGCTGCAGACTGTACAAGGCAGGTTTCACAGTTCACAGTGTCCGAACATGGCCACATGACCTGCACCTGCCAGGGGTTACACAGGCACTACCAGGCAGAGGTCCAGATTCGGTACTATCTGATGACACATGTCCGCTGGAATCATGTCCCTGTTAGGACAATCCAGGACCATGTGCACATGGCCTGTTATGTCCTGGTGTGGACTGCACAGCACCAACTGCACTGCTGCTGCTACCGCCACTATGGGAGTGGGCATATGCAGTAGTATGTTCACTTTGACCTTCAACAGGTGATGCAGCTGACCTACGTCCACGTGCCCGATGCCTCACTCCCACCAGATGTTCCAGCACAGACATTCCACGCTCGAGGATTGACATGGCATGGTCAAGGACTCCTACCATGTCACGCAATTGTCTATGCAAAACATCTGCAAGATGATGGTGAGCACTTGCAATTGCCTGGATATTGTCAGTTGATGAACGGACAGCAGCCCTCTGAAACCTCAGACCTTCTCTGTTGTGCCATTCAGCATGTGCCTGTGCCTCCATTACAGCCTGACACATGCATCTGTTGACTCCAGCTGATGTGCTTTGTCTCGCAGGGGCATGTTGGCCAGTGGTCCTCCTACGAGCAGCGCTGGGCACATGCCTGTGTGGGATATCACCAGTCAGTTGACTGGGATCATTGTGTGCAGGGACACCTTCCATAGTCTCCATACTTCCCTGTTCCATGCTACCACCCGCCAACTGTTCTTACTCTTTGGCCAGTGGTGATGGGGTATGTGTAGACAGGGGAACTGTGTGCAAGGATGAGGGAGATACAGGTGGAATGACAACCAATGGCACAGATTCAGCTCCTGACAACCCTGCCTGTGCCTCAGTCATACTATCATCATCACTGCTAGAGTCTGTGGGGGCACTAACATAAGGTGAACAGCAGGAGGGCAATGCACCTACATCAACACCTGTGAGGGGAAGACAAGAACTGTACATTACAAGTTATACCACACACAGACACGCACAGACACACACAGACACATGCTACATGCAGGGATATGGCAGATGGCATTAGGCTTAGACAATTATAGTGGTAGTTATCATTCATCCCTGAGTTGCACACAACAGCATGCATGTGTTATAGCAGATGGCATGCACCTTACACAATTATAGTGGTGGTTAGCATACATACATGTATTGCACCATTTGTGTTAGTAGCCTATGCCCCATATCTGCAACACATTGCATGCACTTTGCACTATTGCACCGCACTGCTGTTGTGTGTGCAACATACACCACATGTTAACAGACCATCGCTGACCTTTGTACATCTGCCACTGATGCTTTGTGTTGGCCACCTCCCCTATGTGTGACGACATGAACAGAAGGGTATGTCAACTGAATACTATGTTTGCCTGAACCCTAGCTTGCATATCTCCCCCAAAGCAGTGCATGTCTGTTCAACATTATTCCACCTACCCCAGAGCTGAGTCTACAGACATTGTGCATGTGGTTACACACATATGTTTGACATGGCTCTACCTACTTTGCAATGGTGCCACAGACCAGCACAGGTTTACAGTATACCAGCCTGATGTGTGGCGTATGACCTTGCCAATCACATGTAGTATGACATGTCTTCTGCTGACATGTTGAATGACATGCATACATGTGTAACACAATGGTGTCCTTTCCAATCTACAGTACAGTAACGGTGTCCCAATGCAGGGACGTGTTTTACTAATATGGGCCTTCAGCTGATGCAATGTTGTCTGTCCACCCTACAAATATGCAGTGACATACTGCACATTGAGTTGATGTGCATAGCCATTGCAGGGCATCATGTGGCTTCACAATTGCTATACAGTGTGAGTCACTGACACAGTTCATAGCCATGACTATGTTCACATACAATACATACCTAATGTGGAATGTGACCCACGTCACTGAGGTGTATATACACTAAATCCTAATGTGGAATGTGTGACACAGGTCACAGCAGGGTATGCAGATGACACCCCTGCACATCTGCAACCATATTACTGATGCCTGGCAACTATGCCCACACATGGCTAACTTAGCAGTACTCTATGTCCCACATGCCATCTGTGTACCTCACACACATGATGAGCAGGCATGACAGTAATGTCTGACACCAGCAAGGTGAATGTACTGTATCTGTGGCCTGATGTGGTTGTATGTGCATGTTGTACAACACATGTATGTATTTGGATACTGTATAGGTGAATGCTTTCATGTTATGACACCCTCAAGATGTTCAAGACATGTTATGTGGTGGATTCATGTTATGCCTACACAAGCTGTGCACAGGCCTGTATGATGTTTAGTGTTTCACATCTGCAATATCACCATTACACAAAGGCCATAGTTGTATTGTGTCAAGCCAATGTACAACAGGGTGTATACACATGTGCATCACTTCTACTGTGTGTGCTGCTTCATGTCTCTCGCCATCCTCCGTGGCCATGTGTACACATGTTCTCTCCAATGGTTGTGATGGCCATCTTATTTCACATGTCAGTGTTATCCCATATGACATACACCCATAGATGTCATATGCTCCACTGAGGACAGGGTTATGCAGACAAAGGGTGGTATGTATGGGATGTGAGACATCATGTTTTGCAGGATAGTTCTACAGTGTTGCAGTCAGCCCACTACATGTCATGGACATGTCAGATAGCACATGACATTGTGTGACATTCATAGCAAGGGTATAATCCACAAGGGTGTATCCTGTGGGTCGGTCATACTCCAGCTCCAACACATTTAGAGTGCTCTCTGTACAGTACTGTTTGTATTCCCAACATGTGTAATGCTGATATGTAGTACCTGGTCCTACAGTGAAACACACCTCCACCATTGTATTCACAGTTGTCCACACATCTGGCAATGACAGTTTGGAAGGTTTAGTGTAGGTGTTTCATATAGTCTTCAATTGGTTCTCATGGGTTACCACTGTGATGCATTACAGGTCTGACCAGTGTCTATTAACAGGACCACCATACATTATGTGTACGTGTGTTATGGCAGATAGCATGCAATTAATATGATCTGTGCATTATCAAGCCTGATAAATAATAACAATCTCACCTGACACAGGCTGCTTTCGCTGGAAAACACCAGAGGTACCTAAAAAGGAGTGCACAGCAGTAAGATCATTATCCACACCTGTGTGATAGCTACAGGGTGCAATGTCCATGTTAGCACATAAGCCAGTGCAATACACTATACTATGGAGTATGCACATCTATGCATATATAAAGTAGCAGACTATAGTATGTGGCATGTGTGCATACATGCCTTGCATATGATGTTACATTACATATTGTACAGTAACACATGTAACTATGTGAAATAATGTTGTGTTATATGTGCAGTACTGACTTACCAGGCAACTCCAGGCTCAGTGGTTGAGAGACACCCACCTCCACAATACCAGCTAAAGCTGGTGGATGGGGGTCTGCAGGTGTCCCCAGGTTGGCCAGTAGCTCCTCGGTACGTGTGAGTGGGGGCTGGGTGAGTGGCCCCCAACCTGTTGCACCTTGTTCCCTGGCGATTGCATTAGCATGCTGTTTTGCCCATCTTATGAGGCCAGTGCAGTGTCGACGCACCTGCTGATAGGTGTAATTGTGACCGCCAACATCATTTACCCTCCTGCGGAGTTCCTTCCACAGGGCATCCCACTGCTGTGCATTCTGTGGCACATAGCTGAAGAGTGTTGTTTGGTTGTCAAGGAGGTATGAGACGAGGACCTCATCCTCCAAGCGGGTGTACGCTGGCAGCCTGCTACATGGCATACCTAGAAGACATAATGATGAAGACAGGTCACAGTAACTCACAGAGAAGTACAGAAGTACAGCTGAACATACATGTGTATCACATTTATTAAGATTACAAATAAGTCTTTGCAAATCTACATGACACTAACACCACTGACATGTTTAAGTCACACACAGTTGACACTTACTGGTGATGTGATGTTATTGACATATATGTGTGTGTCATGTTATGACATTGTTCATACTCCATGTGGATGTTGTCTTGATATGGGCATGTCTGTTATCCTGTACTGGTGTCTTTACCTATCAGCACATGCCTGGATGTGTTCACATTAATGCAATCGACCTTAATGCTGTGTATATGTCACATATATAGTCATACATAGCCATTAGGGACATGAACTGTGACCCTGCAGACATGCAAACATGTATGTGCTTTGCCATATACATCTACATGGCACCGTACAGCTGTGTAGCATCCTGACATGTATTGCCTGTATTGCACATGTGTAACACATGGGACAATAGCTAGTCTGAAGGTATTTGCAGGTTTGGATATCAACTATAACATGAATGGTCATAGTGATCTAGTTGGCTATATGCCCTGGGCCATTTATGAGCCTAAGCAGACAGGTTACCTAGCTGTAGGCAACAGAAAGGTAAGTTTCAGTGGCCAGTTCAAGCAGTGCCACTGAACTGATCCACAGGGTTACTGATATATTTGGCATGCGGTCATCACACCATGTCACAGAGAGGGGTGATGTGCAGCTTCGCTGGACAGGGATGCATAGTATGGCAAGAGTATATTAAGTGTATGGGACAGAGATCTGTCAGGCATGTTGTGATCCTTGTACTAGAAAGGTAGATGTCCATGAAATATGTGTTTATTTAGGATCAGGTTGTGTTAAGTGTAGCATGTCCAACACCTCTGGGTTGGACATGGCTTTATTCTGGGTAGGCCGCATACTACATAGTGGAGCTAGCGATTGGGAAGGGCAGTGTAGGCCATCTACACATGGGCAATAACCCTTAAAGGAAATATGTGATCTATTATGGGTCACATGAGATTTGAGTATGGCTGAGCAATTATCTCTATATTCCTGGATGGCACCCTGTCATGATTAGGGGTGCCACATATGACTACCTGACTGGTGTGTTGAAGTAACTATCAAAGGAAAGACTATTGTCCATCTGAATCCCATACACACACAGTTGCCATTATGTTGACTGCTGCCTAGGTGGTAGTTCATGGGTACAGGGTTTTTAGCATAGGGGATGACAATGCAATATTTAGCTGTCAGATTGTGGCCATATGTCACACACCACACATCTGACACACAAAGGCCCTTCTGTATGTTCTGTGTGTTGAATGCAGCACACATTGAGTTAACTATCACTCCTAGTTCATAGTCATTTTCAAACATCAATAGGCAGATGCCTTCTGTGTTAGTCTGTGTGGTATAGATAACAAAGAGGGGAAGTACCAGGAATGAACCCTGTTTTACTGTGGCTGGCACTGGTTTGATGTGCGTGTATTAATGAGACACCTTCTGTAGTGTTGGTTCTGCCAGCAATCCAGTTGTCCACCACTCCTGTGATATAGTAGTATACACCTAATTTATTGAGTGTAGCTGGAACACAGTATGGGTGATGGTGTCCTATGACCCGGCAAGGTCATGATATGCAGTGTGAATCAACCCTATTGTCATCTACATCTGTAGTGAGTACAACAAATCGATCACGGTTCATGGCCTTACAGACCAGACCCAGCAGGGTAGTTGTGCACTATTTCCCATTATCAATGGTGTCTCCCCTTTTGTGGGGTGTCATAACTGTTGCTGTGCACCATTCGGTGTATACACAGCCTGACATGGAGCTATGATTGAACATGATGTGTATGTGGATAGCTGATTGTTCTTACATTTGTGTAGGATACACCCTGAGATGTTGACAGGTCCCATGAAAGCTGTATGTATGGCTTTAGAGAGTGCAGCTTGTACCTGCATAGTTATTATTACAGGGGCCCTGCAGTGTACATGAATATGTAACTAAGTGTCCCTGTTGGGGGATGAGGTGGGAGTGGGTTTCAGTTCTCCAAGACCCTATGTGGATGAACAAGTGCTATTTCTGTAGGTGCAGTACTTCCCATGCCATAGTGCTGTGCAGCACTGCAGGTCTTGTCGTTACCATTACGATTAATGACACAGCTATAGAATGCTCTGTGCTTGGCCTCATAATATGTGGTTGATTAGTTTCACAGTAGCTTTGTGTGGTTTTATATGGTGTATTTGCATCTTACTGAGGCTAACCAGGGATCATCTACACTCATGTGTGTTCACTCTTGCAACAGTTACTACCTTCTGTGGTACAGTTTAAAGCATGGTACCACCAGTTTGCCTTATTGTTTGTGTTTGGTTAAATCTTGGTTCTGTTTCAATGGCACAATCACTGCACGTATGTGATTGCTTAAGGTTCATTTGTGTAGGATTCAGCATTTGCGCATGCATTGTCCATCTGCATGGGTGCCATGACAGTCACCACTTTGCTCTTAGGAAACAAAACATTGACATTGGAGACTGACTAAGTGTAGCATACTGTTAGCCCTGTTTGTGTGACTACTGTTATCCAGGTCATTGGGGTTGATGGAATCCAACATGCATTGAGTGCAGGTGTTGGTGCATTAGAAGTCTTCCCAGTTCATAAGGGAAAAGTTGTGAATAGCCATTAATATAGTTGTCTGTCTTTCCCCATTACAGCACATAATGACAGTTGGGAAATCCACGGCATGGTGGGTGATCTGTCGCAAGGTGAAATTTGAATTCCACTTTGACACAAAGGTAGTTGCTCAGCATAATGCATTTGAAGTTATGCAAGTACAACTAGGGAAGGGGTGTACATATCCTTCAGGAATATGGGCACACCTGCGGCCTGTGTGTTCCAATAAAGGATAATGGGCAAGAGGGGAGGTATGGTCATGCAGGTGTGCTCTCTGCAGTGTTGAAACATGTCTCAGCCACTGCACAGATATGTTCTTCATGTTAGGGAGTGACATATGCATGCCATATAGTGTTTCTGACATGTATCATTTTGTAGCGAGACCCGCAATTTATTGCTTAGATGTCCCTGTAACAGCAGTGGACCTTCACTTGAACTGTGCATGATGAAGGCACTATAGGGGAAGCATGATCCCTAAGCAGTATCCAGATTCCCGGGGTGACAGGTGCAGGCCCTGTCTGGCAAGGCATCATGGTCTGTCATCCATGTTATCCCAGGCAGACAGATACTGGATAACCTTTGGCTTGCACCACTACACTAGACAATTGTGGAATACAATCCTTTTGTCCCTGTACTGCAGTATCATTCTGGCCAATGGCAGAATGCTACCCAGGCCTTGGGACATACCTGCATGGGCTACAAGACCTGACAGTTCCTACATGTGTTTCCATGCAGTCCAGGCTACTGCATCACAGGTCCTGCACAACAACATAGAATATACCAGAGCCATGTGTATAGTTCAAAAGGTGGTCTCAGTGTATAGGTATGTGGCTAATCATGGCAGACAGGCAGCTGACAGTATGTATGCCCTCATATAGGTTGGTGTGCAACATAGTGCTAGAGTTTGCATTCAGAAATGAGTACCATTGGGCATGTTTCCGGCCACGTGTTCTAAGCTGTTGCACAATTATACAAACTATGTCATACAATTTGTGTATTTCATTGTCTGTCTCTTCCAGCTTGGGAGGTCACTTGTTTGGCCAGATACTTAGAAGCATCTGTGAATGTGTGTGATTTCTGGTAGTGTGTGTGGGTGCCCTTACTGTGTTCTGGTAAGGGTATGTGTTGGTTGTGATAATGAGATGCATGTGTTAACCTACACCTCATGACTGCCCAGTCCAGTCATGGCTGTGCCTTCCAGCTTACCCCTGTAGCTGCATCCCAAACAATGTGTGGGACATGGTGTTAGGTGGGTTTGGCAATGTACATGCCATAGAGATTACATTTCCCCAGGATGGCCACATACACAAAGCTGACATTAGTAAACACCAGTAGCTGACTAGTGGACATGCCTGTATGAGCATTTAGTACTACAAGTACCAAGTACTGTATTTAGTTTACGTATTGCATATGAAGATGTTTTAGACAGTGATGCTCACATGTAAATATTTGTGTTATGGATGTGACAACACTGGCTACTACAGAAACATTGTAGCTACCTTTAGCAGCAATCCTCCTCTGAGGAGCACGTCACATCCTGTTAGTTGATTACAGATGATGCAAGTGCCTACAGGTCTGTTTCCTTCTCTGGGTATATACTCACATATCCACCAGGACCATGAGCTCTGTTGGGCACAGACACCCACTCTCCAAACAGAGTCATGTATCAATAGACTCTGATGCCACTATCAACATGATCAGGATATAAGATAGTGTAAGCCATCACCTATAAAGCGGCTATTAAACATGGGCAGCAGTCGCCTACATCTTACACTCCTACTGCAGATGTTACACTGGAGTTAAAGATGATATGCAGCCTGTTTCATTACCAGTATGTGCACTATCTTACATACAGTATGTGCAAGCGACTGTTAGGTTGTCAATGAGAGGGTAGGCTACACAAATCTGGTAGTCCAACTAGTGTGTCGCTACTCTCAATATCCACTTTATGTAGGTGTGCACATAGCAATTTGGCCCAGCCCTGTAACAAGGGTCACTACACATTTGCATAACATGTACACATGCACAGCTGTTATTGCTTGCAAAGGATACTAGAGAGGTCCAGCCCTGTAACAAGGGTCACTACACATTTGCATAACATGTACACATGCAGAGCTGTTATTGCTTGCAAACAATACTAGAGAGGTGGATATTACATGTGTTATGTGCATGGATAGTTACCTAGCTCATCCAATTATCTTTGCTATCATGCTGCTAAAGTGTCAGATGACTACAAATGATATGTATCCTGTTATTGAGTATTGTAATTGCCAATTGACATAACTACTGTTTACATAACATAACAGAATTGCTATGTAGAATGGAGTACAGATCTCTCTAAAATACTGTACATTACACAGTTATCGGCACAATATCCCACAATGCACACCATATTTGCAAAGAAAGCCCACCTTTGACATGTTCATCTTACTTATACACCCATATATATGTTGACTGTTAAAATATATCGACATATACTATCCCCTGTTATAGCACATACTTGTTGGACCAATCCTGACACTGACAGTGGCTGGAAGCGAATTGCTGAGTTCCAAGCCCATATCATCCCTTGTGGTGTATGCAGAGTTTGCCTTGTGACCTACAGCAGTACACGCATAGAATACTACAAGCATTACTACTGCTCAGCAATACATCACTACAAGATAGCTATTTCCACTATATGCATTGATTACACTGTAATTCTTACAGAACAGGTACTACATACACAGACATACTGCATTTTATACATAGCTTCTTAGTAATTGGAGGTGTTATTGACTAGTATAATACTCGTTTTCAGTTCATCTTTCAGTGTTTTGTACTGTCCTACATGTAGATACAGATGGTTTGAATGCGTGACAAGGCAACCTTTTATAGTTACAGTTCAGTAACATGTGCTATCCCGATAACCAATTGGTGTTCCTAAGTAGCTAATTACATGCACATCAGCTGAGCTACTACTGTCTTAGCCAATACCATGGCAACAGTGGAGTATAACTGAGTACTCCACTGGGGCGTTGTCCCTTTGCCTTACTTGTGAGGAAGACAGCCTGGAAGTTTTTTTGGAATCTATTGCAACAGCTGTATGGAGACGAACAGTAATATATTGCATGTAATGCCTAGAGGATTTGGTCTAAATGTGAGTACTGCTGTTATATTTCTGAACATTGCTACTTGTGTAGGGTTTGTCTGTACCTAATACTTCTGCATATGTTTCAGTCTGGCTAGGTTGTTTGACCAGCTCAAGGCTGCATAGCTATGCATATAATGTTAGGGGATTTACAGTGAACTTACCAGACATATTTAGTTTGGTGTTACTGTGTATCATACTGTGCTGATAATCAGTACTCGGTAATACTTCCTGGTGTACGAACCTTTCAACCCTCTGAAATGGGATTAGTTCATACAAACCCTGTTACATCAGCAGCATTTCAATTGTATAACAGCAACTATTTCACATAGGGCCATGTTAGTGTGTCTGTATCCAGGTATGTTAAGGTTTCAGCAGATGTACAGTAGTTGAATAATTGGTTATGGTATGACAGTATGTATTGATGTAATTATTTTGGTTGTGGGGTAGATGTTGGTGGGTGTACATAGCACATGCATGTGTTTAGGAACCCCTTTTATACAACATCTATATGTGTGTGGGTGTTCTTTCCCTAAGTGAACACCTATCCCTTAGTAGACTAATACTATGGTAATTGCAGGCTGATTCATTAAGGCACTGTTAAATGCTTCCTGTATAGCATGCAGGTACTGTTAGTCCTTGAATCCTTTTGGCAATACATCGGAATGTAATAAAGTTTTGCAAAATGAAAGCTGTCTATGTATTTCTGTCATGTATATTTACAGTCATTGCAGTTGTGTTGGTGACTGTCCATAGAACATATTTGTAATAGTGTATTGGCATATACTCTTCATATGTTATGTTCATATTGTTTGGGGGGGGTGGAATGTGTGATTGCTATGGTCCATGTTTTACTCAGATATGAACACTTCGGATGCTGTCTACACATATGTATGTATGTGTGTATGTGTGTATATATATATATATATATATATATATATATATATATATTTATATATATATATATAATCTAATATATGTATGTATGTAATCTAATATATGTATGTATGTATGTATATATATATATATATATATATATATTATTGCATACATTTATCTGTACCTCCATAGATGTATATAGTGACATGTCTCTCTCTCTCTCTCTCTCTATATATATATATATATATATATATATATATATATATACATACACCTTTCATTGGATACATGGTGGGTTGCCTATTTCAACACATTCCTCCCTTTTGTGTTTTAACCTGTCTGCATACACAACTGGGATAGGTACATCTGAGGTAGCTTAATGTTATGTTACTTTGAGGATGGAGTACATGGTTGTGGGTTCTAATCCTGGAAGGTGTTATATACTTTTCAGAGTAGGCACTGGTAGGGAAAGTATGAATAACACACATTTAAGTGGTTGTAAGCAGGTTTGCCCATGGTCTGTGTGACATTAAGCAAAGGTAAAACCTGTGAAGCGCTTCTCTGTTTACCATTTTTCAGCGCCGCTTACCGTCGGGGAAACCCAGTTACAACTGCTTAAGAGTGCTTTAATCTACCTGCATCCAACAGCCCTTATTCTGACCCTCAAAATAACTTAACAGCCCTTGCAGATTTTGAACCATGGACCATGAACACCTCAGTCACTGACATTACCACTAAGGCATCTGAGATATGTACAAATGTTGTGGTGTTTAGAATTTACATTTTACTACAGGCATTCCTCACTACTGAAAACAAATGTGACAGTTGGTGTACATATATCTGATGCATGTTAATATTCATATGCTTGTGAAATTAGGTGTTGCAATGTGAAATGACAGGGTGTATTATGAATGAGAAAGGTTCTTGTTTTGTGTGCTTTTTATAGTGTCCCCATATTCCATGTATACCCCTCCAGTTCACTTATTGAACATCCGACCCAGGCACTCTTTGATGCATGATTTCAATACCCATCATTCCTCCCCCACCCCAATCTTCACATACACAACAACCATCCATTCTATGGTGAATTAGGTTAATATTAATAGTTATAATACAAGAGCTGCATGTGTTTTGTGTACACTCCAATTCCTTTGGAGTGCTTCTGTGTCACAAAGTGTGTTCATAGATGTTTATATATATGGCTATTGATGTAACTGTATAATATATATATATATATATATATATATATATATATATTTCATATTAATTTGTAACAGTAATACATATGTAGACTGGAATGTGTTGGTTCACAAACTATAGTACATTACACTGTACTGTACATATGTACACAAAGTGACTGTACCATTTGTGATCATTACAGTGGAATGCATATGGTACAAGGTGTAGTCTCAAGATAGTGAAACATGTATACAGCTCTGATGGCTTAGTGATAAGTCCCATGAGTGTTATACACTCTCATGTCAAACAGGAATTGCATGATTGGACAGTTGCTCACAAATTCACCCTAGGCTTGAGTGGTACAGTTTGGCAGTGGGTACTAATAAGGTGTTAATAGTCAAAAGCCTCATTTACCTTGAGTTCTGTATGATTCTATGATTTTCTACTGTAGTTATTTAACTATATTTGATTTTCTAATTGTTTACACTGTACATGGTTGTATATCTTGGTTCTAGTTGCTTTGTCTCTTTAGGGCTTTGATACAATATTGAATACTTGCAATACATTTGCTTTCCTCTTATGTTTGTGATTACTTGACCACACTGCTGAAAACATGATGTTATCTCTGTACCTGTTAACTCACTGGTTAATATGCTCAGAGGTGCTTTATCCTACACCTGTCAGAAGATTGTCCCTTGCACTGTTTTTATTTTTGAGCTGTGTGCATGTGAGTCTTCTTATGTGTCTCTTCACAGTGGTACTGAATTGCTATTTATAGTCCTGTTTTGTATCAATTGTTTTTTAGTTGGCTGCTGGTTGTCACCATCCTTTATAAAATGCACTAATCTAAGGTACCACCCCTCTAAGTTGGTCATAGTTCAGCTGGATGAAAAAATCCAATGTCACTGATAAAAAAATAATAGAATTCTTCTTAGTGTCTTAGCCAATTACTCCTACTAAGTTTGAACACTACCCCAGGTATTCCATGAAAATACACCAATGGTTTAGATGTAATAACACTAAAAGAAAACTATTTAGAAATAAAAATGCATACATACTTTTTGTACTGCATTTGTGCCAAGCATAGATTTATTAGTCATGTTGTATGGCTCAAGCATAAAGTAACCCTAAATTTCAGCTTATCTCTGATAGTCCTACTGCTGCAAGCACATTCGTATGCTGACACTGTTTACAGATATACTGTCTTGTTTGAATGCTGCCTTTATATTACTGGCTGCATATCACTACTGCTTTCATTTGCCAGGCAGAAGCTTATCATAATATATTGGATAATACACTGCAGAGACCACTGTTGCATGTCATACTTATGATGCCGGATTTATTTATTTATCCATTGTGGACCAGGAAGTCCTGTTAGACTAGTACCTTCTTTTCAGTGGAGACCTGAGGTCATAATTCTATTACTAGGGAAAATTTGGCCAAGGCACTGGAGAACTTCACATATTGTTTTCAGTATATACCAAGGGATCTCTTACATCCACCTGAGCTACCACCAACTCAAGCAGATGAGACTTTGGTTTAACATCGCATCCAAAGGATGATACACTCAGGTGTGCACTCCCACAATGCTCCTCTACAGTGTCAGCAATCCAATGACTTAGAGTAGAACTAGAACCTACATCGTGATGGACTTCCAACATCAAACATGAGTGTTGTACCTGTTGCTCTATTGCTCCACTGACACTATTTGTATAATTAAAGGGAATACTACTTGATTTACTGTTACTGTAATCCATACAACACAAAAGATATGACATAGCTAGCACAATTTATTTTTAACTTCTCTTGCAGGCTTAGCCTTCCACCCCATGCCTAATCCAAACCCCCTGCATTGCCAGTTCTCAGCATCCAAGTGCAGATTCATAATTACAGTCCTCAAGATCCAGACTCGCTACTTGAACACAGGTCACCTGAATCAGTCAGGGCTCTATCCCTTTGTTATTCCATCTTTATTTATTATACTTAGTGGTATTATACTGCGAACTCTAGCACAGC
This sequence comes from Protopterus annectens, assembly GCF_019279795.1. NCBI lineage: Eukaryota > Metazoa > Chordata > Ceratodontiformes > Protopteridae > Protopterus > Protopterus annectens. The sequence continues at coordinate 1,518,001,726 of NC_056733.1, forward strand.
CAGGTTCTGTACAGTAAAACATTTACCTTACAATGAAGAAACTTTCCGAAAACTTCCATTGTCTTTTATAATGTAAAGAATGTATTTTTTACATTTCAAATAACTTATTTTTATAACAAAGTAGTTTTTCATTGATATATATCATCAGAAATTATCAAATTCACTGAATGTTATTCGTAAAGAGTTCAAAACAGTATTTTCCCTTTATCTTCCTTTCAGGTCCTAAGCTTACAGAATAATGTTTTCTGCAAGGACCAGCAACATTATAGCAAAACATACTTCTGAACAAACATAATTTTCTTTCATTTTTATGATCCCTTTGGTGGTAGAAAAATTAATGAGGAGTCATGGGAGTTCAATATGTGATGCATAGTTAAGAAGAAAAAGTAATTCCATTAAAATGTGACTCGCTTGTTTACAAGCGCACTAAAATTTGTAATCCTGAAGGTTATACCAAATGACATACTGAACGTGAAGGACACTCAAAATAATGTCATTATCTTGGTTATGTTATTGCATTAGCATCTGTATTCTTTGAAGAGCTTAAAGTGTCACAACTTCCATTTTTTTTGCTTTGCTCAGAGGTGCCCTCATGGTTGTTCTAACATAAAGCTAAAGTGACCTGGCAGGTGGGCATTTGTAAGGAGAGCTCTGCCTATGTGGTGTTGCAGGCCAAGAACAAGCAAATGCAGTCTGTCTCTAGGCTCACAAACATTATGAAACAAAGATTAATAATGTGTATCTACTCTACGTAAGTTGCACAGTATCCTAGGGATTTTATATTTCATAGTTAAACTGTTTTTTTTTCACATTTAGTACACAGCCCAAGGAAAAACAAAAATGAAGAGTACCCTTCCCCTTTTTATTACTATATTAATGTCATTACAAAATGAGATGACGTAACAGGCGCAGTACTAAAACTAAGTGAGAGGTTTCAACAATGAATTAAACATTCTAACTCTGAAGTTAGAAAAATATGTTTCTGCTCTGCAAAATAAATAATTATGTTGTATAATATTAATAACATAATGAAATGAGAAAAGGAAAATATGAAGTTGTTACTGATAAAAGATAGGAGGCTAAACAAGAAAACCAACTTCCTACAAGCTCTTCTCACCCTGAAGGACATTAATGTCTGCGCAATGACTGAGACATGGCTTAAAATGGAGGTGAGCACTCCAGTTGTGCAAGGCAATAATGCCTTCCACACATTTAGACTAGCTAGTCCACAGAAGGAGGAAAAAGAAGGAGGTATCTCAGTCTTCATTCAGAAGAGACTCATATCAAGGCTGGTAAAACAGCATGATAAATTACACTTTCTTCATATCCAAACAACCATCAGATGGATCCCACACCATATATTATCTAGCCATAGGACTCCCTTTACAGCTACAGAAACTGGAGTCACTCAGTATTAAACCCAATGCCATTTTCTTGGGTGAACTAAATGATCCAACTATAGGGAGGGAAACCTATACCACTACTACTGCACAAGCACAGGGATTCCTGGAATTTATCAATGCAAACTCTCATGGACAAGGGCGGCCACGGTGGTGCAGTGGTTAGCATTGCCGCCTCACAGCAAAAGGTTCTCTGGTTCGATCCTCAGCTGGGGTGCCTTCTGTGCAGAGTCTGCATGTCCTCCCTGTGGTCACATGGGCTTCCTCTGGGTGCTCCGGTTTCCTCCCACATCCCAAAGACATGCTGCAGGTGGATTGGACACTCTAAATTGGCCCTAGATGTGAGTGTGTGTGTGCCTTCTGTGGAAGGTTGGGCACCGGGCTGGCACCTCAACACCATAAAACTCCACTGCCAATCATGAGCGGACAAGGTGATCTGCTGTGATGACCCCTAACCGGGAAAAGCCAGAAGAAGAAGACCCATTATAAGGAACAGCATCTTAGAACTTGCCCTTACTAATAATACAGGCATCTTGAAACATCCCTTCTGTATTCTGTCACTTGTCAGGTCTGACAATAAGTAAGTATCCTTCAAAATGAAATTGAAACCAAGGACCCCCTCCACCCAAGGTACCTTTAGAAATTTCTCTAAGAAAAGCTACCTGCTCCTCTAAATAATACATTAGCATGCTTTAAATCCCCACCAAACCTAGGTAACTACACTGAATATATGGACATGTACACCACCACATTAAACCAGGAGGTAAAGAGCTTCAGGGATGCAGCTGTACACTGTACGACCAAGTGCAGGGCAAATCACAGAAACATACCTACACGGTGGAATCATAGTAGCAAGTTTTACAATAAAACAAAGAGAATTTTGACCAAAATTAAGAAGAATAATGCCCAGAATGCTAGAACCCTTGCCACTGAAATAAACAAACAACTCAGGAGCTTAACAAAAGTCTGAGGCTAAAATAGCTACTCAACCCAGTGACAATCATACTTCCATTTTTAGTTATTTTTGTAATATCAAAAGCACAATACAGCAATGCACCTAGTTGTTTGAGAACAAAGTTACCTACACTGAAGCTGAAGATATAACCAACCTACTGGACAATAAATTCATCTCTTGATAAACCAGAATAAAGGGAAAAGAAAAACCAAATAAAAGTAAATTCCTTTTTAACCAGAAATTACAGGTGCCAAAAAATCACCACACTAGAGACACAAAAGTCTTATTAAGCTCTTTTATTCCATTTTACTTTTAGAACTTCATCAGAATAAAAGAAAAATACCATTAAACCAATTCAAATAGTTTGCAAGTAAAAAATACCATTAAACCAATTCAAATAGTTTGTAAGTATTACATGACACTCAATCTAACCAATCATGCCCTTTTGTCAGTAAAAATTTAAATATATAATTAATTATGAAAAATATTTAAATAATTAAACACATTCTGCAAATATTTCTTAAAAAATGAACAGTTCAATAAAAACAAAAACAAATTATCAAATAGATTTATACTTTAATAAACTTTTAGCCATAGTAGGCAAGCATATATTATTAAGGGTACTTCTGTGATGCTAGCCAATAATTTGGATGAGAGTTCAGCCAATATAGTTCCAGGCAGGCAGTAACTTGACCAGTTGTATTCCTTTTCCTCCAGCCAAGTAACCAATGTTACAATAGTTGACACTTCTTGTTCTCATCAAGACAACATGGTGCCGATGGGTGAAACATCTGAAGAAGTTGTAACTAATTTTTCCCTGGTGTACACAGCAACAATGAATGAATATTTTTTTCACCAGCAAGTCCTTTGAATGCAGGACCCTCAAATCAGTATTTTTCAGTGATGAGAGAAGGCATGATGACCAGAGGAGGGGAAAATGCTGCTCATTCTCCAATGGTGGATTTTTAGTCTCAGTGACAAAGTTTTCTTACAAACTATTTAAATTGGTTTAATGGCATTTTTATGTTATTCTGATGAAGTTCTTAAAGTAAAATGGAACAAAAGCACTTAATAATACTTTTGTGTCTCTAGTGTGGTTAATATTTGGCACCCATGATTTCGTGTTTCAAAGAGATTTACTTTTGTTTTTCCTTTTCCCTTTACTCTGGTTTATCAGGTTTTGTTGTTCATTGTGGAGTGCTCCAATTTTCAGTGGCTGGCCATTTTTTCCCCTGTGATTTTGCATTGTATCGACAACATTTTTATCAGTTTAATATAACTGGTGTAAACAATTCCGACTTTAATTTAAGTACCTTTTCCATCCCTGAAGAGCTATGTACACTAACTAAAACTCATGAGGAGGTTATCAGAAGAGCCAATGAAGTTATGTGTAAAGTACAGTCTTGGTTTAATGATGGCTGTGGTGGAGATTCTATTCTTAGTAATGAGCTATCATCTAATGGAGGTACCCTGGTTGATGCAGGTGATACAGATACCCCTAATTAAACAGTTACTGACTTTTTGAAAAGTAATGGGACCAACCCATTTTCTGACTTTAAAAGTGGTAACATACCTGTTGAAAGTACTAACAACCAAGTTCCTATGCCTGGCTTACCAGACTGTAAAGGTGTCATCTTTCAACTTGAAAAGAAAGTTTTGAAGTTTAAATCTCTTGAGCTTGAGAATTTTTGTCTTACAAGTTGTTACAAACTGAATATACTACAGTTCCATTGGATTTAAGGTTCTATATGTTTCCCAGTGGAATTAAATGCAATGACCCTGTCTTTTTTAACATTTGTAAAGTTTACTATAGAGCAGGGTTGGAGGTCCTTAAACTTCTTGTTAGTTGGAACCAGGACAAGATGAATGTACTGAGTGATGAAATTAAAACTTTGGATCGGCAAGTGAAAACTTATCCATTGTTTTTTTTTTTTTTGTTTAAATATTTGTACGATAGAATTTCAGTTAAGGTACAGCAACATGCCACTACTGTCATCAACAGAAAGAAAAACAAGCTTTACAGAGATAATTTAGCCTATTGTAGTAGGCAAGCGTATATTATTAAGGGTACTTCTATAATGCCAGCCATGAATTCGGATGAGAGTTCAGTCAATATAGTTCCAGGCAGGCAGCAACTTGACCAATTGGATTCCTTTTCCTCCAGTGAAGTAGCCAATGGTACAACAGTTAACACTTCTTGTTCTCATCAAGACAACATGGTGCTGATGGGTGAAACATCTTGTGAAGTTATAACTAATTCATTCCCTGGTGTACACAGGAACAATGATCCACTGTCTTTTTTTTTTTTTTTCCACCAGTAAGTCCTTTGAATGCAGGAACCTCAAATCAGCGATGCAAGAAGGCATAACAACCAGAGACATGAATGAGGACAAGGGAAGAGGCCACTGATTCCCCAATGATGGATTTTTAATCTTAGTGACAATGTTTTCACATCTATTGAACTTAAGGTACTGTCAAACGGTTTTACATTTACACCAACAAACAAAGCATCTGTTACTGATAATATTTTAGATTTCAAACACTTTATTAGAAAGGTTAATCTTAGATTTATTTATGATAATGTGAAAACTGGTTTAAACAATTCAGTTTTTAAGAAACCTAGTGTTGTTAATCCTCCACTGACTGGTACATTTAATGTGTTTGATCAGCTACGTGTGAATGAATTATACAATTTGTTTAGGAAACAAAATGTTAAGTCTAAGAGCAATCCTTTTTATAACCTAAATTCAAGAGAGTTTACAGCTTTAAAGAACCTCTGCCAATATTCAGACTTGAGATATATGAAAGCTGACACAGATAATGGCTTGGTTGTATTGTAGGGGTCTATATTAGATCACTGACCGCTTAAAGAAGTGAACGGTGATTAATCGACCCTATGTAAGCGAAAGCTTACAATCTCGAACTGTCAGAACAGCGATTTTTTTCCTAGGGAAAAAAATTGCTGTTCCAAAACACATACACACAACACAAGTACACCAAACAAACAGCAATCCACACACATACACCTAAAATCTTACAACTAACCCTACACTAAACTATACACGCACCACTAACTATCCACTTACCTTAACCCAAACCCTAACCCTAAGGTCCATCACTATCGCACACTCACCTCACCCGCTCCCTAACCCTAACTCACCTAACCCACCCTAACCCTCATGTCCACACAATCGCACACATACCTAACCCGCGCCCTAACCCTAACTCACCTAACCCGCCCTAACCCTCACATCCACACAATCACACACTTACCTGAACCTGACCTGTAACTTTCCACCACAGCACTGAAAATACCGAAGCAACAGAAACAGACAACCAGAATCTTTCCCTAGGAAAGAATTTGGATTTCTGTTGCTTCATTATTTTAAGCTTTCACTCCATAGGGTTCGATATCAGAACATTCGAAGGTTTTAAACCTCAATGTTCTAATATAGACCCTATTGTAGCTATAACTGAACTGCTATCTGATGTCAACAGTTATGAGAAAGTTTCCAAGGACTTTATTAGGAAAAGATATGCTCTTATTGACATGACACTACTTAACTTACTTTATCAGAATTGTATTTCTTTGGATATTTTTGATTTTTGCTCAGTTGAACAACCACAATTGGGTATTATTTTTGGGATACCAAAAATTTCATAAAAATTAGACTCCACCTCCCTTCGGGCACATTGTAGTGTCACCTAGGAACAAGACACTGCTGTTTTTTTTTTTCTTGACAGTGTTTTTAATCCATTTGTACAAACAAGTGAGTACTTTTTGAAAGATTCTTGGATTTTCCTTGACCAGTTTAAGGGCTATAAGTTTACTGGTCAAGAAAACTTCATGTATACCATGAATGCAAGCTTTTTGTATATATCTATTAACCATATGGACATTGAGTTTGAGGATTTGTATCTTTACAAATATGATAAAGATACTATTATTGATTCTAAAACTATTTATGTATTACTTGATTTGGTATGAAGTCATATTTTGTTTCAATTTTGGTGAAAGTATATATCAACGAATCTCCAGAGTGGTGATGGGGGCAAAGGTTGCTCTTGCCTTTGCCAGCTTAGTCATTTGTTGGTGTGAGACTGAATATTTAGTCTCTTTGCCCTCTTATTACTGTAGATATATCGATGATTTGTTTTTTGTTTGGATGGGTAGTAAGGAGATGTTTTATGAGTTTGTTAAAGATATGAATAACAGTATCAGTTGGTTGAATTTTGTAGTTAGTTGTATAGGACCTACAGTTAGTTTCCCTGACATATAACTTACAGCTGACTTTGAACATGAAGTTTCAAAAGTAAATTTTAGGAAAGAAACATTTAGTAACAATTATCTGCATTTTGATAGTTTTCATCCCTCATTTATGAAATACAATATTTTTAGGGGTCAAGTCATTTGTCTCAGTCATGTTATCGGTGATAATGTTAAGTTTTCAGAAGAACTTAAGACCCTTATTAGAATGTTTTCTTTGAGAGGGTATCACTGAGACAAATTGCTTAAAATTTTAGAAGAGGTTGTAAAACTTAGGAATGAAGAGTTTCCTCCTAAATTGAAGGCTGAGTTTACCCCAAAAAGAGAACAGTTATGAAAATACAGTGAGAGAGTTCTAGCATATCCAGTTCTGATGAGTATTGAGGGAAATAAAGTTAGAGACATTATTAAGGAGAACTGGAAGGTGGTATTAGGTAAGCAGGATCTTTCCAAGGTGATTGGGCAAGAACCAACATTTTATTTATAATATAACACGCAATTTGAAGTTTATATTAGAGCATTTAAAGGGTGATAAGTTCAGTAGGCCTGTGGGAACTTTTCCTTGTCAGGACTGTATTTTAGGTTTATTAGTCCTACTAGTCAATATTTTTGAACATATAAATTTTATGTTAAAAGCAAAGGAAACGTATAACTCTAAAAGTGAAGGTTTAGTTTGTTTGGCAAGCTGCTGCAATTGTAATCGTTTTTATATTGGGAAAACAACTAGGGAATTAGGATGTAGAATAGGGGAACACGTACAGGCCATTAAAAATAAAAACCCTAATAATACACTAGTGAGGCACAGTATGGATTGTTCTAATTTTTATAAATTAAATTTTTTTGTAGTGGAAAAAGTTAATCAACTAACATTTATTGATCAGTTTAATAACGACCTTGAATTTTTAGAGCTCAAATGGTAGGTGTTTTTGCGTGCCAATGTGGCACCAGGTTTAAATAAGACTATCTTGATTAAAAGTTTATTGATGTATAAAATGTATTTGATTATTTATTGTTTTTGTTTTTATTGAACTGTTCATTTTTTTAAGAAATATTTGCAGAATTTGCCAGAATATATGTGTCTGAATGAGCGGGAGGATAGAGGAATGGTGAGGATGCAGGGAGTAGAGGTGGCAAAGGTGGATGAGTTTAAGTACTTGGGATCAACAGTTCAGAGTAATGGTGAGTGTGGAAGAGAGGGGAAGAAGGTACAGGCAAGATGGAGTGGGTGGAGAAGAGTGTCAGGAGTAATTTGTGACAGATGAGTACCAGTAAGAGTGAAAGGGAAGGTCTACAAGAGGGTAGTGAGACCAGCTATGTTATATGGGTTGGAGACAGTGGCATTGACAAAAAGGCAGGAGTCAGAGCTTGACGTGGCAGAGGTGAAGATGTTAAGATTTGCACTGGGTGTGATGAGGATGGACAGGATTAGGAATAAGCATATTAGAGGGTCAGCCCAGGTTGGAAGGTTTGGAGACAAAGCCAGAGAGGCAAGATTACATTGGTATGGACATGTGCTTAGGAGGGATGCAGAGTATATTGGGAAAAAGATGCTAAGGATGAAGCTGCCAGGTAACAGGAAATGAGGGAGGCCTAAGATAAGATTTATGGATGTGGTGAGAGAGGACATACAGGTGGTTGGTGTGACAGAGCAAGATGCAGAGGACAAGAAGAAATGGAAACAGTTGATCTGCTGTGGTGACCCCTAACGGAAGCAGCTGAAAGACGAAGAAGAAGACTGACAAAAGGGCATGATTGGTTAAATTGTATGTGATGTCATTCTTATAAACTTTTAAACTGGTTTAATGGTATTTTTCTTTTATTCTGATAAAGTTCTAAAAGTAGAAAGGAACAAAAGCACTTAATAATGTTTTTCTGTGTCTAGTGTGGTGATTTTTCAGCACCCGTGATTTCTGGTTTCAAAAGAATTTACTTTTGTTTATTAAATTCACCTCTAACTTTGGCCCTTTCTTTCCTTCATTTATCCCTCAAGATACTCCTCAAACTGGCTTGCCTGCCAACTATCACACAAGACCAAGTCCTAAAAGCTAGCAAAAGCTAAAAATATTGCATCAGTGACTCCTGCCAATATCTGTGGATGCATCTTAAATAGCATGAATCATGATCTACCAACCTCCTAGCAACACTGTTCAACCTCATCCCCATACAGTTTTTGCACTACGTGAATGGAGAACAGCTACATTCATCCCCCTGCTTAAAGGAGGATCTTCCACAGACCCAGGCAATTACAGACCTATAAGTCTGGCTGGCTTAATATGCAAAGTCTTGTTGGAAATAAATAATAATGACATAGAGAACATATAAACACTGGACCCATCACTTTGAATTCATCAGTAGCAGATCATGCTTACTTAACTTGGTGGATGTTTTTGAAAAGGTCACTAAAACAATGGATAAAGTTAAAACAGTGCACACGCACCATATACCTCAACCTGGCCAAAGCCTTTGACACAATCCCCCACTCAGGCATAGCAGAGAAGATAAATAGACCTTTATGTTACACACCGGATTGCCAGCTGGCTCATCGATAGAATGCAAGAAATCAAAATAGGCAAAGTTATCTTCATTAAGAGATCATTTACCAGTGCAGTTCCTAGGATTCTGTGCTGGGACCTCCCCTGTTTGGCATCTACTTCTCTGACTTAAAAGCGAATATCAAATGACTCTAGCTGAGTAAGTTTACAGATGGCTGCAAGCTAGGAGCAGAAAATGAATCCCCAAATGACTTAGATATCCTGTAGGAAGGTTTGTCCCAAATAAGCAACTGGTGCAAAAATCATAGACTGAAACTAAATGCCAAAACCCAAAGGAGTTGACACAACTATTATTGATTTGGAAACTTATGGCAACAGTGACATAACTTTTGATTAACGTGTCCATTATCATAATAAAATCCTTGTATATTGCACAGCTTATAAACAAAAGGATTGTGTCTAGATCTTGGGATGTCATTATCTCCCTTTACTTGGCCTTCATTAGGCCATTCATTGAATAGAATGCTCCCTTTCACATGCATCTCTTCAGACACAGGGAACAACTGGAACACCCATAGTAATACCTTACTGAAAGGATACATGGCCTAAACAATATGTCCTACATGGACCAACTGAAACCTCTGTCACTATACTTCGTATCCTACAGACTGCTAGGAGTTGACTTGTGTCTGGCATACAGTGCTTCCTCCAAACCAATACCGATGGATGTATAGCACATCAGCAAATGAGCTTGGTCTAGGATTATAACCCCTTCTGCAACATCAATAGAACAGTTTAGAGAGACAGGTTTATCTCACAGATACCACTGCACTCTCCAGCCACATAAAACAAAGTTCACCCTGTCTATATTCATGTGCAGCTTAGGTCTATGGATGGGAAGCAAAACATTTACCTCATGACTGCCCCTTGTACTACTAATGGACATAGGCAGCTCTTAAATGCTTTATCCCATGCATGGGTCTCCTCAAATTATATCTGGTAATAATCCCAGTTATTGTCACTAGGGTTAATTTATAATTATCAACCATGGGATTGGTGAGGCCTAGCCAAGACCAAATGGGATAGGTTAATTCAAGCACTGAAAGTGTAATTGAATAAGCTTAAAATGATCTGCAAGGACAGCTAGCCTACTTCTTACCTATGAACCTACATTCACTTTGTAGGGCTTGTAGAAAAACATGGAGGGTTAGGAATAAAGTTAGTGCTAGGGTTAATGTGAGTATTTTACTATATAATGAATGGAATGGAAACATAATTAAACTAAATGGTTAGATACCTGCAGCCGCATACTTACAGGAGATGTAGGATGAATAAAAGTCTGCGGACTAATCTCCCAAAAGATATTTGTAGTTTTGGTTAATTTCTGCAATTAGCAGACCAAATGCACTGCAGTGTACCTGTTCAGACAGAGACTTGCGATTTTCATACTTATTTAGTTAAGTTAGTTAGTTAGTTAGTTAGTTAGTTAGTTAGTTAGTTAGTTAGTTTACAGTTATTGAACTTTTTGATGAAGTGGTCCAAGAATTCCTTTCAGCAGTGACCTGGAAATAAAGGCATGCATTCAAAAATATTTATTTATTAATTGACTGACTGTGAAAGTCTAAATGGGTGTGAAATCCTTTTTCAATGGAGGCCCTGGAAGAAAAGCTGTGGAAAAATATTTCATTAAAAGAAATGTTTAAATATATCAATGTAGCATTTTGTAATACTTTTACACAGAAGCAAAATACTGAGTACCTACATATAGGATTTAGTGACGATTGTTGCACAGAATGAGTTATAACATGCTGAAAAACCTGCAATTCACTTTTGGTATTATTTTTGACATTGAATAATGACATTTAGACAATGGACAGAGAAACATTTACAGATAAGATGATATACATCTATTTACAGACAGAATTAAATGCTTTGAAAAATAAATATCATTTGGGGAGTGATCCAACAGAACAGAAAGTAGTATGATGTCCTATTTACATTGAGAATATCACTGACGAGTCTGTTCATAGTAGTGGATCTTGCTAGAGAAGGTATTTCATTACAGTTGGAGGAATGTAGTATATCATGTTTTTACATGGTACACTTTTGAAGGAGAGTAAAGTTATACTGAACATTGAGACAGAAGATGTAGTCTAGGAAGATGCAACATAGTAGCCTTTTGTAGCATCTACTAGCTAAGATAGTGCACCTCACATCATTTCCTATCACTATTAGGCAGTGCAGTAGATATATGGCAGTTTTGAGTGCCAGGAATTGTCTTATCAGAGGGCTGACTTTACTCTAGGGAAGATGAACATAGGAAAATCTATGGGTTAGTAAGGTGACGATTTAGGTTAATTATGAAACTGTGCATGGTGGTATTTTGTTTCATTGCACACGGGATACGTGTAGAATTGTATATGCGCTTAGACTTGATAGTGACAGAGGTCAGAGAACTTAGCCTACATCCCTAGGACACTGATATATGATGATAACCTGTAGGTGCTCTTTCATTTTTTTTTCAAAACACACAATTGTCAGACTCATGTTATGTTACTTTGGCAGATTTTTACATTTAGTGGAGAATAGCTTCTGGAAACTCTTTTCACTATCAGCTTTTATGAAGCATGGCCTGTGTAAGGTGGCACAGCTATCACAACTGCCATATAGGATAAATGCATAAAATGTAGCTATTAGTCTGTTTGTTGCACAGGAGTAACATTTCAGTAGATCAGTTTATATGTAAAGCATGAAATGAAGAATGTTGCTTTTGTTGTGAATGAGAGCCAGTTTGCCTTGTTTAGTGCTGTTCACTTTTAATTATATAGTGATCGGTTAATGAAATTAAATATTTTCTTAAATGTACTCTGTAGTAGTTTAGTGTTGAGAGTTGTGTTAAGGGCATGAAGGGGAAGCCATAATCTAATTTGGGAATAAGTACCCCTTTAGCAAGTTCAGATCTAGCCTGGGGACATGTGACTGGAAGATGAATAACAGGATTTTAGGTGGTGGAGGACTTTCGCCAGTGAAGTTCCCAGGAGTACCCAAATACCTGTAGATGGTGTGCTGGGGTACTGCATTCTTTTACATGTTCTGAATGTTTATTGTAGGGTTTTATCTAATAGGTTTATGAGCAGGTGCAAAAATATATTAGATATTGTGGGACGGAGTCACAGTCTGTTATGAAGAAAATAATGGAAGATAAATCGGAATTACTTCTTTAGATAATACAATTTCAGCAGACAGTGCAGTTCCATTAGAAAGGACTGCTGATGTAATGCCATTGACAGAAAGCAAGAAAAGTATCAACCAAGGTTAGATCCTTTGGAATTTGTAAAGGTACTGGAAGAGGACAGTTGATTATTGTTTATGTTGAAGGATCTGTGGGAGAGATAGTTATCCATCTGGGAAGTAACCTCTACTACAACATGCTCTGTGGGGCTTTTGTAGGAGGAGCTGACAGTCAACACCTTCAAAAGCCATGTAATATCAATAAATATGGCAGCACAAAAGTAAATTTTCTCCAAGATGAAGCAGATTGTTTTAGAAATTGTGGTGTATAAAGTAGTTAGGGTGTCATGCCTTCCCAAAACCCATGCTTTGGGTCAGGGATTAGACTATATTTATAGATATCTTCCTTAATTTGATTGCACAGCACCTTTTCATAGATTTAGTAATTTGGAAAAAGGATGAAGATAGGGCAGAGATAGGTCTCTTCTTTTATTGCTTACTGGTAGTCTTAAACCCCTGAAGAAAAACATAGTATATGCCTGCAAAAATGCCTGATAGTTTCCCATCACCTTCTCTGAGAGATAATATTTCTTAAGTAATGCTCAGATCATCAGAGAACCACCTATCATTGACATTTATTTCTTCTACTCTATATTTCTTTTTCAACTACACTCTGTCAATATGTCCAAGATAATAAATGTGTATAAATTAAAACCCTATTTCTTGTTTTTATGGGACTGCACTTACCTGTTTGCATTTTTTCACATACTTCCCATCTCCCTTGTCTCTTTTTGTAGCTGCATTGTTTACCTTCTACCAGCTTCATTATCTTTATTGTAAAAGCAGCAGAATTGCTATCATTACTCCAAATCAAGCTTTCTAGTATCATGTACATCACGAAAACATATGCAGTGTTCCTACTATCTACTACCTTAATTATATACCCTACTGTATTGCTGGCCTGCAGATTAACTGATAAACCTTTCACAATGCACTGTCAAAATCAAGTGGCCAGTGATTATAATATTTCATCAACTTTGATTTCACTCTGTAGTCACCCATGCAAGTAACTATTTGTCACAAAAATGTGTAATCTTGAACTAATTTTTATTCATACCCAGCAAACACGTATCTGCTTAACCTCCATGATGCAGCAGATCTTTCTGTAGGCATGCACTAACCATTTATCCTGATGGCACAGATGTGTGTACTAACAATGATCAGGTTTTTTTTTGCTTTCCAGGTCATATTTAACACAAATTTCATAAACTAGGCCAATTATAACACTGAATTTCACAAATACACTTTCTGACTTTTCTAAGATGGCATTCACTCTCTTCCATTACAGCAAGCATTTTCTGCTTCCACTGAGTCACTCTTGTCCATCTCACCATATATGACCCCATCACCCCATCACCACATGCTTCCTTTTCTTCACCAGCTCACTGGTACAATGTGAAAGTCTTTACAGAGGTCCAGATATACCATGT
>NC_056733.1:1518018060-1518053060 GCF_019279795.1 Protopterus annectens
AGGGCCTATACAAGCATAGCCATAACAATTCCCTGGCTATTTCTTCCCACAATATTTACTTCCCTGGACACCCATATAGCAGGGCAACTGACATGATCCCCAGGGTGAATTTTCTATCTCCCATCCAATCGTGAAGGTTCCTTTTAAAGAGGGCCAAAGAGGCGCTCTGCTTGACATGTATGGGCAATCTGTTCCAGAGTCTGTTGTAAGAGCAATATTTAAGTGTCCCTATTTTTGAGCCTTTGTGCCCCACTATGTATGGATTTGTCCAGATGTTCTAAGAGCTTGAGAGATATCACACACACACACACACACACACAGACACACTGTGAATGATGAAGCAATCCCAACAAAGGAACAAAAACAGGGATGGATGTTCAATATTGCTCTTATAAACTTAGTTATTTTATATTTAGGATAATAACTATATATAACACTTTATATGCTGTGTTATCTTCATTTTAGGGGTCAAATAGGTTTTGTGGCTCCCAATGAATTTTATTTGGTGGGAGAGGCCAGAATGGCTCTTTTGATAGCGAAGGTTGCAGACCCCTGATCTAGAGAACCAAAGACTTAAGCAGCTTGCTTGAGGTAGGATGATCTCTGTCATCGATTTTAGAGGTCCCTCAGCTGCTGCAAAAAAAAGCTATAGAACCTAAGCCTTCAGAGGTTTCTGTTGTCCAGCTATATCTAGTGTTCTCTGAAGATGCGCATGATGAGCTATCAGGACATTCCATTCTGCTTCTTTCTTTGTTCCTGCTATCATGACCCCATAAGTTCAACAAGACATAGCCTGCAGGCATGTCCCATCTGACCACATGCCTGACAAAGCTAGGAAGGGGAAGTCTTGGATGGTGATTTCTAAGGGACATACCACATACCATTATTGACATTCATATGTTCATAGGTGATTAACAGGCTAACAAACCCAAGTGGCCTTTTCATCCTAACCATGCTTCCCAAATGTATTAGACAACTTATGATATCCTAGGATGGTCAAGCGTTAATGGGGTGCCCCTATCTACTATAGACACAAGTGCCAGACCATAGATAAATTTATGATTCCCCATCCACTGGCCCAAGTTACACTTGAATTGGCTTAGGGAAGAAAACTGCTTCACATGGATGGGAAGCCTGTTCTAGAGAAGGGTCTATATTAAATCACCGAACGCTTAAAGTGAACGGTGATTGATCGACCCTATAAGCGAAAGCTTACAATGTTGAAGTGTCAGAACAGTGATTTTTTTTCCAATGAAAAAAAAAAAATCACTGTTCCAAAAAAAAAAAAAAAAAAAATACAAATCAATTTCAAACATTACATTAAGTGGGGAGATTTGGCCCCCACACTGCGCCTACTTAAATATACTAACTCTGAGACCACACTACAGTGCCGAAACAGCAAAGTACTGAAGCGGCCAAGCAAATTTTTTCCAGGGAAAGAATTTGCTTAACAGCCGCTTCGATAATTTGCATTTTCAGCCTTTTAAGTTCGACCAAGACGCATTCGAAAGAATGCATCTTTGGTCTTCTAATATAGACTCCTAGAGAAGGGGTAGTTTCTGAGAGACATACCTGTCCCTCCAACATGCCCTACTTATGTTGGAGATGAGGTTTAAAATTCCTAGATTGGGTAATTGTGATGATATTTGTTTTCCAGATGTGTAACAAGTCCATCATTGCAGGATCAGAGGATGCTTTGCAGGCCAGTCATTGATTGGTTCTCAGCAATCTGTCAGAGACTAAATACAGAAGAGGTCTTTGAGGCAGTCCACTTAACACATAATGTTTAAACTTTGTATTAATTTTATAAGGAACCTCTGTGGACACTCTACTTGTTGCATATGGCTGGTCAGGTACATACCAATGGGGGCACTGTTGTACTTAATGAGTGAGATAAGGGCTGTGTACAGTGAAACAATGTTATCCTTGGATCTAGATGCCATATCCTTGCTTATAAATTGTGGAATATAAAATGATTTCCTTATTACTGTAGGCAGATGATGGTCAAAGGCCAGGTTAATCTCTACATGTGTTCTCAAATTCCAGTCTATTGGGTCTAGTCTTATGGATATGTGATCAATGTGCTAGTTTCCAGGTGTAGCAGCATTCCCAAAGGATACTATTATGCATTTCATGGCATTGCATTTTAGACCATGGCTCTGTCACCAGTTATTAGTATGTGTCAGACATCTTGGAAAACATTTGTGCCACTAGAGAATTCCATGATTATATCTAGTTTACAATCATCAACAAATTTAGTCAGCCAGAGGTTGATGACACTGGTCTTTATTTCAGAGAAGTAGATGCTAAAAATGAGTGGTTCCAGCAATGAGCCTTGAGGGACTCCACTAGTGACTGGACTGTTTGTGGAAGTAAACTCCTATATCCTAATTTCTTTGGTCCTACCTGTGAACCAGTTGGCTACCCATCAGGTAACATAGGGTATGTCAAAAATCTGCCCTACCTTGTGTTATTTCTCCTGACACTCTTAAGAAGAGGAACAAGAAAACAAAGCAAATTTCCTGTCCTGTTAACCCTTCACCATCTGATTCATAAGAGGAATGGTATGATTTTTCTGAAGGGGTTTTTAAAGATCTTCTGTTATTAAAGCTTCCATATTTTCTTTATACTTCCTCTTCTATGCCTCAGAAAAGCAATAAGGATACTTCTTCAGAGAAGGAGGATTTTTCTTATTCAGATGTGGACATTTTGGTTTACTCTTCACAGATCCAGCAAACTACTGGTTATGAGCCTTTGGATGAAGACACATTTCTCTTAACTCTCCTTTGGAAGAACTGTATTTTGATAACAACATTTTAAAAATGATGCAGTGCTTCCATTGTGAAGGTAAACAAGTATCTGAAGTTAAAAGGGATACTACTACTTGTTAAATATAGATTGCTCTAAGCCTTCAGACATTTCTCCTTTCAGGATGCTTTGCAAGATGCCTCCTTGAATGATTCTTTGACACCTGAATCACATCCACCAGCTGCTGAAGAACTGACTAGTTTTACAAGTTACAAATTCCCTTAAATCTTTATTCAAAAATGCTTCATCAGACCCTGCAGTGATTTTAAGATGAATCTGACAAAGCATTTAAATTCTCGACAAATGCCATGAATAGTGACAAAAATAGTAGAGCTGTGGCTAGGTACAGGAGGAACGTATAGACCTCTGTTGTTCCATTTTTCTGTGCCATAAACTACCAAACCCTAATGACCAGGTGTCTCATCAGTTTTAGATAACATGAACAAATTTCAGATATATCTGACTCAGATAATAGAATTTCCTTATGTTACTGCTTAATTCTGACATACAGGCTGCAGTAATTCACTAAATTGTTGCTATGATAAGGCTGATGCCTCTCCCAGAGAAGCAACAACTGTATCTGTTTTAAGCAGGGGTGGCTCGTCCTATCGGACTGCCGGACTGCAGCCCTCCCACCTAGAAAAACAGAAAAAAAATCTGCAAAACAAAAAATTAATTTGAACTCAGACTGCCTTTATCGGCAGTCCAGATATGGATTAAGAGGTACCCAGCAATCATTGCTGTGAGATACCAGAAATCTGTGCGGTGACAACTGCACAGAATAGAGGAGGTCTGGATTGCTTCAGCCACAGTCAGAGCCAATGAGGAGGACTGAGCTGCTCTCATGGGACTGTCAGTGTGCGACTGCATGGGCTTCAGGTAGGTGTTTCGATTGTGGGCTTGCTGGATAGGTGTTCGTTCAGTCGCTGGAGTATCGGGTAGGGTGGTGGGGGTGTGTGTGTGTGTGTGTGTGTGTGTGTGTGTGTGTGTGTGTGTGTGTGTGTGTGTAAAATGCCCCAGTTACTATATACTGGTGGCTAGAGAACAAATGGTGTTGGGTAAAGATACTCAGGCTTGAACCCTGTATGCAGGTGTTAAGGACCTGAATTCCCTACCCACCACCATTTGTAAAAAAATTGAAGATTTTTGCCTCATATTTGATCTGATCTGTTTCTCATAATATCTGTGGTTTATAAATGCTGCAATGCTTGATATTTGATGGTGCAATGGTAGTATTGTTGCTTTACAGCTGCAGGTTCTCAGGTTTGATTCTTGGCTGGGGTGCCTTCTGTGTGGGGTCTGCATCTTCTCCCTGTGTTTGTGTGGGTTTTCTATTGTGTCCTTCCATGTTATAAAGACACGTCTGCATTATTTCTTCCTGGGCCTCTGCTGAAAATTGTTTTTTTGTTCCAAGTCAGATTGTCCTGATTAACAAATGTTAAATAAAATTGACAGGCATTTGAATTTCAGACTTCATATTCTTCAGAAAATACAGAGTAACACAACCTTTTATTCTAGCAATTTTCTCAGTTTATAAGATGAATATTTGAAATTTGTCCTTATTTTTGGGACTGTATTACCCCATTATTGGCTTTGTCTAGGTTTTTTGTGCTAAGGTTGACAACTATGGCAAGAACTGAATTCACTGAATATGTCTGAGGGCTGTATTCCCTCATTACTGGGTTTGTCCAGGTGTTTTGTGCTAAGCGGTTACAGCTATAGTGAGAACTGAATTCATTAAATGATAGCCATTTAAGTTTCAGTCTTCCTCTCTTTCACAAAGCAGCTGATATGGCGTAGTGGTATGTTGCTCTGACTGTTTTGCACAGGGACCTTGGCAGTAAAATGTATGGTGGTAACACAGCATTTTTCTTTCACAAAGCAGGTGATTTGGCATAGTGGTATGTTGCTCTGACTCTTTTGCACAGGGACCTTGGCAGTAAAATGTATGGTGGTAACACAGCATTTTCTACAACTTTCCAAGATTATACAAGCAATGTTTAATGTGTCCCTGGTTTTTGGCCTTTTGAGCCCCCCCCCAATAAATTTGGCTTTTTCCAGATTTCTTGTGCTGCAAAGTTGAGATGCAGTTGAGTATTGAGTAGATTTTACAAGGAGCTGAAAGCTGCAGGGGAAAAGAAGTTTAGTGCTGCTAATGGAAAGTCAGCTTGCAATGTTAATAGCACAACAGGTTGTATACTTGCTTTTGATGCAGAAGGTTGTTGGTTCTACTCCCACAAGGGGTGAATACTGCTCTACTGAAAAAGTTAAGATACTAACTATGAACCTGTTATCTGTTTGCCATCCATTTCCTATTGCAATATTACTAGCTTATCATTTTTAATGTAATATAGGCAATTTATTCCTCAGGGGCATCAGACACTTTATTTTTCGATGAAACCATGAAATATAAATGTTTTTGCTAACAACATCCTCTTCATTAGTTACAGATTTATTTAATGTGGAATTAGTCAGATGACTTTTTTACTTCTTCAGAGATTGTGCATATTTACTGATAATGGTGGACTGTAGAATTGTGCATATTTACTGATAATGGTGGACTGTAGAAATTTGAGTAGACTTTTATGATGGAAATGTTCTGAACTGGGCAGTTTTGTCATTATTGGTGCATGCATTTTGTTTCATTGTTTACTGGAAAAATGTTCAAAACAATAGGAAGGTGTATCAAAAAGCACATGTAAGTTTCATATGCAAGGGGCCTATGATTTGAAAACAGCCCAGAATTAATCTTTATCTGCCACTGGTAAAATGTATTTTCTTTGAATGTGGGTTTCAATGCTGTTTCTATGAATGTGAGTTTCAAGGGCAGAGAAGTTTTAATGCTAAGTTTGTTTAGCAGATGTCTTAGTGTTTGTGCTGTAAAATGCAAAATAAAACTTTCAAATGAAGTCCAAATCATCATAGAAGTAAATCAGTATGCACATTAGTGTTTATGGTAAATGGAGTGAAATAGCCAAGTAATGGATCATTGGAATGGCTGCAGGGGGAGGCTCCATTCGACCATTATTTTGTGAGGGGGAAGGGCGGCAAACTTAGACAGCCCCAGCTGAACTATACCTCCCAACTGTCCAGATTTTCAAAGAATGAATAGATTTTTGCTTCCTATTTTTGGTTTGTTCCTCATAAAATTTGTGGTTTTCTGGCAAATCATTTAGGAATTAAGTCACTAAATAATGACACTGAGTTTCAGACTTCATAACCAATGCATGCTAAAGTAAGACTTGTTGTTCTATCAACTGTCTCAGTTTATACAAGAGCAATTTTTAGTACTGTTTATATGTTCCCCCAATATATTTGGCCTTGTCCAGATTTATTGCATTAACAGGTTGAGAGGTACATGCATATAAATTGCTTTATAGAATTAGGCATAGCCAAACCTCTCAACTGTCCCCGAATTTGGCTCAAAATGTTGCTCTTCCCCTAATAATCACTCCGCAAAATAGCAATTTTGGAAGAAAACATGGAGGGTTTTCAATTAAGAAATAATTGTAATTATAGTTATAGATTACTTTTATTTCAGAAATGCATGTAGATTCTTTTATTTTGTCAGCTGCTCAGGTTAGCAGTACTAATATTAAAGTGTCCCTTCTTTGACAGGTTCCCAGCTGTATTGTGTGGCTATTTTATATTTTTACATCACATTTTTGGTCCATTTTTCATAAAATTGTGTTTTTTTTTGGCAAATTAGTGACAAATCATTAAAGACTGAAGTTAGAAAATAATGACAGACATTTGAGTTTCAGATTTCATACCATTCAGAAAATTCATACTAATGCAAGACCTATTCTATTATCTTTCTAAGTTTATAAGAGCAATATTTAAAAATTGTCCTTGTTTTTGGGCCTTTGTCCCACTTCTTTGTATGGCTTTGTCCAGATTTCTTGCTCTGAGGTTGAGAGATCTCAAATGTGTCAGGGCCATCACAGTCAGCCAGAGACATTTCAAATTGTGACATACTTGTTGCACCCCACTCCCCCATGTAGTGACTCTGGATGTGTCGAAGCAAGGCAAGGAGTAGTTATGCAGTGTAAATGTGCAGGGTATCCCCCCATCCTAGGTAGACACAAGTACTAGAGTGGCTTTTCATCTGTCCTTGATTTTTGCAGAATGGTCTGGTTTCTGTCATATTTTTTGTACTGTTGATTTATGCTTATTACTCAAAGTGCCTGTTGCTCTGTGTTTAAGTAGCAATACTTTAATGACCATCAGGTAAACTTGGCTGAGATTGTAAGATGCAAGTAAGCTTTAATAAGCATACTGTTAAAGAATTGCCAACACTGAAAGCCATTCTGTTGTTGCCATGTAGAGAATACTTAACTAGATAATGTATAAGCCTTGGGTATTGAAATGCATATGACAGTATTTGTAATAAAGGACAGGATTACATTATTTTAAGAAGCTCATTACACTTGGAGACTTCCAGTCATCTCTGCAGGCTTTACCCGTAAACTAAACAGAACGCCAATCGTGTGGTCCATAACCTGTACAGTAATCCTTTTAAGCAATGTATCTTGAGCTTATTTCTTGTTTGCTTTTCATTTTTTACTTTGATCATATTTTCCCCATGAAACAAGTAGATAGTTGTCAGGCAGCAGGTATTTTTTTGGATAAGGAACATTTTTACAAGTGAGGGCATCAGAAATTTCTACTTTCAGCATGTTACTTGGTACTTTAATAAAGCTGAATATAAATTATAATTAGAACTGCAGTGCAAGAAGTGGTTTGAGTTGAGTGCTGCTTGTTTTTCTTATACTTGATTTTGACTGGCATTCCATTAATGTATTTAAAAAGGTAATTTATTTTTTCATGCCTCACAACCTTTTTGTTTCCATCTAGATATTAAGTAAACTGTCATGCAGCCAATGCATTGAAATATTTTTATTCTTCTACACTTCATTTTGTCTTGATTGGACTCTCATAATGACGGTTTGGCACCCACGGCAGTGTATTTAGTTAGTTTTTGTGGTTTTGAGCATAGCTTCTCCCCTTTCCAGTTGGCCACACCCCTTCCCATTGATCCCACCCATTCAGCTGTCTCCTGCAGCCCCCCTTTGATTTGAAGTCACCAGCCACCACTGGTTTTAAGAAGGGATGCATGGCTTCAATTACACTCCATACATGATGATATCAAAGCTAAGTTGTCAGATGTCTTTTTGGTCAGACAATTTTTTGGCCTAATATATGCTGAAATTTTTAAAAACTTGCAAGAGGGAAAAAGAATCATACACAATCTTAAACAACTTTTTCTGTCAAGAATTCCAAAATTTCAGAGACAGTACCCCTCTAAAGCTGCAATCATCTTTCTCTAGGGCAAAAAGTCACAGCAAAATGGTAAAATGTTTTCCAAAAAGAAGTGGCTGCATAAACTTAAATCAGATTTGAAAGGATTTAAAGGGTCCCTTTCTGACAAGACCTCAAACTTATGACTCCAACCTGCATGCTTCTAATGTCCCATCCCATCCTGGCCAGCCTTTCTTTCAGGGAAACTGTCTCCATCCCTGACACTTTAGACACTTATAACATCAGACACCTGAGTACTTATAATCCTAAAAGGGTACAAACTGACTTAAAACCAGCCACAGTTTCTTCAGGAATTCCCAGGTTCCCACATACCATAAATAACTGGTTTTACCAATTTTACAAGATCTATTCCACCAGTGAGCCATATAATTAGTCCTACATCACCAAAATGGAAGGAGATTTATTCAAAGTTATTCCTTCTTCTAAGAAAAGAGAGCACATGGAGACTCATTTCTGGCTTATTGACCCTGAGCACTTTCCTAGGAATTCCATTGTTTAAGATGTTATCTCTCCAAAGTCTTCTTCCTATGATTCTCCTGCAAGCTTTCCTGGGTACTATGGATCTAGATGTCTGCTATAATCACATTCCTATTCTTCAGTATCACAGAAATGTGTTAAGATTTTGTATTTTGGGATTTCATTTTCAATTGTCTGCTTTGCTCGTTGGTCTTTCTACAGCACCAAGGATATTTATAAAATGTTATCCTTGATGATAACATTCTGTAGGCTTCAATATATTAGAATTAACTCTTATTTAAATAATCTTATAATCCAAAGTCCATAAAAAATGCTAGATTTACAATTCACCATGGATATATTTCTTCAACCATGTTTTACTTTAAAAATGAAGAAACCCATCCTCCGGCCTTCACAGAATGTAGAATTATTTCTAGTATGCCAAATGAACACTTCTTGCATGATGGCTGCTAGCTTTTGACCTCATATATCCAATCCTTTCTAATTTAGCAAATTACCAATCAAGCCAAATTTTGAGGGTTTTGGGGTTCACAACTTCAGCAATACAGATGATTCAATTTGCTTAACTCCACAAGAGGAAGATTTAATGGTACTTTAGGTTAAAGTGGGCAAAACATTGCAACCATTAAGCTTCATAATTCCCCTCTTGCCCTTTTTTGAAGTAGAAATTTCATAGGTGGATCAACCAGAGATCACTCAATTCTGGAGTGTACTTTCTGGTTTATACTCCCCATCAGAAAGTCTCCCAAGAATGCCTCAGATCTGGCTTAGTAAGCTTCTTCTATGGACATGAAAGTCCAAGGAGTATGGTCAGGGCAGGACAGCTACAAAACTATTAATATCAAGGAGTTCAGAACTAATCCTTGTTCTTCAGACACTTGCCTATTTCTGGTTCCTGTGAAACCTTCAAATCATGACATTCAATGCCATATTCAAGTTGTAAATCAACAAACAAGGCTTAACACAATTCTATAATCTCAGCAGGTTAGTTAAGGGGGCTTGGGAAATTGCTGTTCATCACAATCTGTTTCCATATGCAACTTAAATCACCATCATCACTTCCTTTTTCCTATTTCCTTTACGGATTGGAGTGCTGTGCCATCTCTGTTGATTCAGTGTCACTCTCAAGCCTTCTTCAATATAGATGACTATCACAGGTCTTCTTTCATGCAATTAATGCATCTGTTTGCTAGTTACATTTGTTTCCCCTTGCATTCTTTCTGTCTGTTCCAAATCTTGTTCACTAGATTGTCTTCTGCTTTTCTGCACATATACCAAAACCATTGTAATATTTATTTATTTATTTTGCATTTGTAGACAGGGAAAGTCCGACTAGGACAGAGACTATTTTCAGCAGAGGCCCAGGTAGAAACACTCCAGACACATGTTTTTGGAATGTGAAAGGAAACCGGAGTACCTGGGGGAAACCCATGTGAATGCAGGGAGGACATGCAGACTCCACAGAAAGCACCTAGCTGAAAATCGAACTGGTGAACCTCTTGCTGTGAGGTGACATTAACCTCTGCACCACTGCACCTCCCAATCTGTTCTCTTTGATCTTTTTTGCAGTTGGAGCTACTTTAGCTTCTGCTCTGATGTTCGTATTTCTTCATCTGTCCCAGGGTGTGCATCCTATTACCCATCTCAGGTACTTCACCACCATCAACTCTGTCTTTTTCAACTTCACTGCTGTAACTGCCCAGGTTTCTATACCATAAAGTAGTACTGGTCACACCACTGTTTTGTAAATCTTATGTTTCAGCTTCTTTGGCATTCTTCTGCCATTCATTAATCCTGATACTCTATACCAGTTAGCTTAGATACTTGCTTTGACCTCCTCATTCAGACTTCCCTTTTCCTCAGCCACCCCTCCCAGATAATTAAAACTGTTAATCTCTTCCGCAGTTTCCCTTCTGTCTTATTTCTCAGCTTCTTCTGAGTTACTCCATTTGCTACCATTACAGCTTTATTATCTTCACTTAGTTTCATTCCATATGCCTTCAGGTTTGCATTCCATTCCCTTCTCCTTTGCTGAAACTCTTGTTCAGAGTCTGCCTGTAAAGCCACATTGTCTACATTCAGCAAGTTTGTTGATCTGTCCCCTAGCCTGTTTGCTAATATAGTTCATCACCAGTATGAGTGGCAGTGGGTTCAAAGCTGAACAATGATGCAAACCCACTCCCACTGGAAAACTCTCCGTGAGACCAAGCACTGTTTGTACTTCAGTCATTGTTTCCTTGCACATAGTCAACATAATCACCATCAACTCTTTTTTTTTTCCATGGGGTCAGGGTGTCATGTTGACTGTAGCCATCTCTATTCAATACCACACTCCTCCCTTCTTTGACATTCATGCCTGACTGCCGCAGATCTTCTTTCATACAATCCATCCACCAAGCACTGTTTGTACTTCAGTCATTGTTTCCTTGCAAATAGTCAACATAATCACCATCAACTCTTTTTTTTTCATGGGGTCAGGGTGTCATGTTGACTGTAGCCATCTCTATTCAATACCACACTCCTCCCTTCTTTGACATTCATGCCTGACTGCCGCAGATCTTCTTTCATACAATCCATCCACCTCTGGATACCTTCATTTCCTCTTACCTTCTTCTTGTCTGTTCCAAATTTTCTTCATAGATTGTCATCTGCTTTTCTGCACATGCCCAAACCACCATAATCTGTTATTTTTGATTTTTTCTGGAGTTGGAGCTGCTTTGGCTTCTACTCTTATGTCTTTATTTTTTCATCTGTCCCACCCATCCACCCATCCCAGGCAATTCATTTCTATCACATCTAGCCTCCTCATCTGCTCTGCCTTTACTGCCTAGGTTTCTGTACCATGCAAAAGTACTGGTCGCACCACTGTTATGTCTTTATCTTTTCATTTCTCCTACCTAATTATTTTAATCCCATGTGCCTTTACTTTTACATTCCATTCCCCTGTCCTCTGCTGAAGTTATTGCTCATAGTCTTCCTGCAATGCCATGTCATCTGCATACAGAAACTTTGTTGATCTGTCTCCTCCGACCTACTTGTTAATGTTGTCCATCACCAGTTTGAACAGTAGTAGGCAAAGAGCTGAACCCTGGTGCACACCCACTCCCACTGGGAAATCCTCTGTGAAACCAAATACTGTTTGTAATGGAGTCATTTGTTCCTTCTACATAGCTTGCACTAATTCTATCCATGTTTCTGGGACTTTGAACTACCACAGTATTGCCCAAATCAGCTTTTTGGGACCTTGTTATATGCTTCAAGTATAGGAATGCCCAGTTGGACTTTTTGAAGTTTTTTGCATATTGTTTGTTGTTAGATTTACCAAAACTACTGTAAATAACTAATTTTACAAGTCAGACCTAAAATTTGAGTGGTATATTGTTGAATCAAAACAACCATTTTGATTGAAAGTAAAGATTTACAATATTTTTGAACCTGGGAAGGGAAAATAGGATTTGAGTTAAGCACATTGTAACTTTTGAATACAACATGTACTACAAATGTTTTTTTTTTGACTTCATAGAAATGTCAAGACTTAAGACATTCTCTTTGACCTCGGTAATATACATATTTTTATGAATTATAAGCTAAAGGATTTTTAAAAGATTTGATATTTCTCATGTCAAGATTCTTAAACAATTTTAAGACATAGACACTTATACTTTTAAAATTAATTCAGAGCTTTTTGTTAGCTCTATGAAAATATGTATGCATCTTTTAGCATGATAAATATATATGCACATTTATTTTCCTTTTGTATAATAGTTTAGTATGATAGGATTACCTGTCACCTGTAAGTTTACAGATATCATTATCTCTTAAGGCCCCACTCATTTCTACTTATTTATTTATTTATTTAGAGATTTAGTTAAAATAATGTTCAATGAGAGAATAAGTTAGAAAAGTTTAATGGATAGTTTATACTATCACATAACTATGTATATAGTACACTATTTTTTGGATTGTTCAATATTTGTAATTAATGGAAGAGGGTTATTAAATTTTTATGTAGTAATGGGGGATAGTTTTCAATGGCAAGATATATCACTAAATTAAGTCTATTATTATTTTAACTTGTATATAATATTATATTAATTATTTGAAAGACACAGTAGCTTTTGACTATTTTTTTGATTAATCTTTAACTATTGGTAGGTAGAGAGATAGTATAAGCAAATTAGGAACTTTGATATCCACGATAGGCTGTTTTATTAGTAATTAATATATATATATATATATATATAGAGAGAGAGAGAGAGAGAGAGAGATACAGTTAGATCTAGATTTGTTTCTGTTTTTTTGTTATTTATGTGTTAATAGTTTAGTTTGTAGAAGGGAAGAATTAAAAAAAAATATGGAGTATTAAGATGGCATTGAAGGAATGCATTAGGGTCTTTTATATAATTAAACTAATCATCATCATTCATCATCAATGATGATGATGATGATAATAATTAAATATAATGACAAACTCCATGCATTAGCTAATTGTTACTGGATCCCTGGAATATGTGCAAGAGCAGCTAAAATTAATTTAAACTTACTACAAAGTCATTGAAAGGGTGGTTTAATTTTAAGAGATTAATTTTTATGCATATCTTGTATAAAGTGAATAGGTATGAAAGTGGCTAAAGATCACTTAAACTTAATACAATGTCATTGGAAGGGTAGTTTAATTTTAACAAGGGATTCTAGCTGCATATATTTTATAGAAGATAAAAGTGAACATAAAAAAGCCAAAATTCTGGCATCAGCTAAAGTGCTAAGCAGATGGAATAGTAATGATCATTTAGCTGATTTAATAGTAAAAGTAGAAGATAAGTCATTGCTGTTCACTCATTATTCGTATGTGCATGAGACACAAACTAGAATTGATTGGATTTATGCCTCTACAGATTTAGTTAATAAACTGAATTATTTTAAATCTATTCTTCTTCGTTTGTCTGACCATACTGCAATAAGTATTAATATATTAATGAATACAAGGTAATTTCAGATTATTTATAGAATCCCAGTATATATGATGAAATTAAAAGAATTTAAGAGTTACCTTAAGGAACAAATCAAGATTTTTTTAATCTTTGAATAATAATGGTCAGGTTAGTAAAGTCATATTCTGGGATGCTTTAAAAATGCACATTAAAGATAGAATGGGAAGATGGGCTAGTAATAAAATGAAAGAGTGGAATAAAGAGTTGTTAAAATAAATTATGAAATACACAAAGTGAGGTTTGAACAACAAACAAATACATTTGATAAAACTGAAATCATTAAAAAATGAATAACAAAATATCAAACAGTTTTAATGCATACGATGGAGATAGCTTGAGAAAAAAAAATAAAATTGCATAATTGTGCAAAAACTTTAAAAAATTACATAGATTAGTTAATAGGAGTAAGATGTTAAACAAAACAGCACAAATGAATAATATCTGAAATCTTCACAGTAATAAGTTTACTTCAGACATAGATGAAAGCATTATTTTTTTTTAATGCCATGAGGATTTTAATAAAGATGAAAATAATAATCCAGATGATTACAAAATTGGCAAATATTTAAAGAAAAATGTTGCTAATAAACTTAATGACCAACAAGTATCTCTGATGAATAACCCTATTACCCTAATAGAAGTTAAAGAAACTTTAAAAAGTGAAACTAGTAAAGCTCCAAGGTTATATGTTTATGTATGGAGTTATATAGTCTACTTCCAGTGCATAGCAGTTAGTGTTGTCGCCTCGCAGCAAGAGATTCTACAGTTTGATTCTCAGCTGGGGTGTCTTCTGTGCATAGTCTGCATGTCCTCCCTGTGTTCACATGGGTTTCTTCCTAGTGCTCTGGTTTGCTCCCACATTTCAAAGATGTAGTAGGTGGATTGGACACTCTAAATTGACCATAAGTGAGAGCGTGTGCACAAGTGAATGATGTGAATGAATTTCTGTTGCAGGGCTAGCCATCTGGCAGTGTAAAACCCTTGCTTGAGATGATTGTCACTGCTGAAGAGACACCCCAACCCCACATGCAAAATGGGAAAAGGGGTTGAGGATGGATGAATGGATATAATCTGCTTACATTAAATATTATTGAATTACTGTATGACACTTTCAGGATAACTCAGATTGATAAAATAATTTCTCCCAAGTGAAAATTTCTGTAATCTCACCTATACTTAAACAAGGAAAGGATAATAAGTTAGTTTCCTCATGTAGACCAATTTCATTATGAAATACAGGCTATAAAATATTTACTTCCATGTTCGATACAAAATAAAGAGATATAATAGATTAATCAATATTTATTTATTTTTATTTTACATTTGTTAACCGGGGGTGTCTGACTGAGCCGAAAAGGCCCTTTTTCAGAAGAGGCCCGGGGAGAAAAGCTCCACAAAGAAAAATTACAGACACATTTAGTTATTTAGACATTATCAGTATACACACAAATTACAAGAGACATGTTTTTACAGTGGTATGCGGCACAAACAAACAGTTACAGTGGAGAGAACAATCAAAAAAGATATTAATTTTAAAAATAAAGGTAAGTAATAGATTTGTGGTGTACAGCTGAACTTTGGAATGTAGGTAGAATACATACATAGTACACAGGTACAGTACATACATTGTAGATTAGCCAGTGTTTGTGAGTAAGATTGAAAAACTATTATAAATTGCTCTAGATTTAGTATGCATATGTTATCCGCTTTCACTAGCCTGGGGAGCAATCAAGATCAAACAGGATTTATAGTTAATAGATTAATGTATAATGCTATAAAAAGGGTAGTAACTATCTTAGATTTAGCAAAAGGAATGAACAAGAAAGTGGCCCAACTTAGTTTAGATATCAAGAGAAATTTTGATTTTTTTGGATCAGAGTTACTTCTTTAAAACTTTAGAAGTGTTTGCATGTCCAGAACAATTTACTGGAATATTTAAAAACCTGTAAAACATCTCCAAACCATATGTCAAAATTGGATCTTACATTTCTCAAGGATTCATTTTATGGGAAAGCACAAAGCAAGGGTATCTATTGTCTCCTGTACTCCTTGCATTACTTACCAAACCTTTAGCTAATAATATAAGAAATACTGAACAAAAATAATAGAGTCTCAATTAACAAGGATTGCCAATCTAAAATACAGCTTTTTGCAGATATTTTACTAACTCTAGGAGATTTATATTATTCAATTTGCAGATGATATTTTACTAACTCAAGGAGATTTAAATTATTCAATCAAAGAAATTGATGAGGACATTGAAAAGTTTCAAGAAGTATCACTGATGAAATTAGTAATAATAATAAAACTGAAACGTTAGTGCTAAATTGATTACTAGTAAGTGTAAAGATAAATATAAATATAATTGGGAAGGAAAAGAATGAAAATATTTAGAAATAAAAAATTATCAAGATATTTATTTATTTAATTTATTTTACATTTGTTGACTGGGATAGTCCGACTGGATACATGTCCATTTTCAGCGGAGGCTGAGTAAAAAGCTCCAAAATAATAATACACATTGAACATTTAGTAAATGCTACTTTCAAGCAGATTACAGTCATAAGCAATACCAGCATTTAGCACATATAGTACTTATTATAAATTACTTTACAAAACATAACATTATTTTCAAAGTTAAACATTCATAACATTACATTCAGGTTTAAGACACACTGAGCAGCAGTTATACAATTGGCCCTTCCTGAAATGGAGTGGTAGAAAAAAGTTAGAAGTAGTTGAAGGTAAGGCACCTAAGAAATAGAGAGGTCACTAGTCGGGGTTAGTGCAAGGACATAAACCAATGAGTTTTGAAGTATTTCTTTTATTTTTTGAATTGAGTTAGTGAGGGTTCTAGGGTCAAGTCAGCTGGGAGTCTGTTCCATATTTTTCCAACAGAGTTGGCAAACAGAGAGTCCCCAGCTGAGTGGTTATGGGTAAATATGTATATGTAGTTATATAGTAGATATGGGTAATGTTATTAATAATAATTTTGAAAAAAAAATGAAGATGTTACTTCTTATTAAACAATGGAATAGATTTGTTTTAATTATGTTAGGACCTATTATAATGATTTTATATATATATATATATATATATATATATATATATATATATATATATATATATATATAGAGAGAGAGAGAGAGATAGTAATGTATAAGGGAGTAACCGAACCCCAGAAGCAAGAAAGGTCAGTAAATTTCTTCCACAACTTACAGTGGGAGATAATTTTGATAGTTTCATTCATATGTTTGAAAGGGTATGTAAACAGTATAATGTTGATCAAGGGCTCCAGGTACAGTTCCTGACCCCCCCTTACTCCATGGTAAAGCTGTAACTGCTATTTCTAAATTGTCTGATACTGGTTGCTTAAATTATAACAGTCAAAAATTGTTTGTTAGAAAGTTTTAAGTTAACACCTGAAGTTTATAGGGAAAAGTTTCATGAGCATAGACACAAGGCAGATGAAAGTGTGTGTGAATATGTTGCTGAACTAAGCACTTATTTTCATAGGTGGGTGAGTGGATGTCAGAACACCACTTTTAAAGTGCTGGCAGACCTTTTGGTGAGGGAACAAGCCCTTATCACTTTCCCTGAGGACATGAGAATCTGGTTAGCTGATAGACAGTGCAGTACTGCAGATGAATTGGGGAAGAAGGGAGACCTATACCTAGCAAGTAGGGCATCACAGGAAAGGCATACCCAGTGCTGCTCGTGGGTGTATGGGAACCCATGGTGGGTAGCCCAGACTGCCCCAACAGAGTCCGCCAGCTGCAGGGGAAGCCACTAGTCCAGGTATATGTCCTGGACCAAGGGTTAAAAGTTTTAAATGCAACCAGTGGGTCCATGTAGCATATAGAAGTCCACAGAGGCAAGATGGAGAACAAAAGGTGGGAGCACCAGTAAGTGAGAATGACAAAATGCCAGCAGTAAGTTGTCTTGAGACAACAAGGGTACCAAACTACCACAAGAGGTTATATCCTACGTTATTGGATGGGAAAAAGGCCACTACTAAGAGAGACACAGCCTCTCACCTAACCATTTTCAAGCCTGCAATGGTTAAAGAGGAACACTACTTGCTTGGGCAGTCTGCTCCAGTGAGAGCTTTAAGAGGGACCCCATTTCAAATACCTTTGGCTAGGGTGCACCTTCACTGAAAGCATAGAAAAGGAAGCCAGCAAGTAGGTGAGTTTGAGGATATCCCTGCAGATGTCCTGACAGGGAATAAGTTTGATAATGCAATACCTTTTGTGCATGCAGTTACACACAGTCAGGTTTGGAGACAAGTATGTGGGTCTGGTAGCCTGGGGGAGACCCAGACAGACCACACACTTGCAGCCAAGGACTGGTGAGGTAGTTACTTCAGTGAGGGAGGTACCCAGTAACAGTGAGGTTGAATATGAGCCACAGCTGCTTGTGGATACTGATGTTCCCTTGGACAGAGTGACTGGAAGGGCAGAGGTGAGTAGTAGTATTCAGGCTGACAGTGAGGCACCGCTGTCAGAGGATGCCAGACTTCCTGTGGAAGGGGAGCTAGGAAGTGTTAAAAAGAAAGATAGATGAAACAGGCTCAGCTCTCGGACTCTACATTACAAGGCCTGAGGCAGGTAGCCAGTGAGGCACTTAATTTTCAAGGAAAAGGGGAATCTGTATACTGGGACAAAGTGTTACTGTATGAAGAGTGGATCCCTGAGGGAGGGCTAGAAGGTTAGAGAATACAGCAGTTGGTAGTGCCTAGAGCCTACCATCTGGCACTTCTAGCCATAGCCCACAATATTCCCTTTGCAGTTCATATGGGCATAAAACATACAAAGAGATGTATTATGCAGAACTTTTATTGGCCTGGGATTTCCAGAAATATAGCAGGGTACTGTAGGACCTGTGAACAGTGCCAAAATGTAGGCAAGGTAGGAGGCAAAGTGAAAGCTCCTTTAATGCCTTTGCCTGTGATTGAGAGGCCATTTCAGAGGGTAGCTATGAATATTGTGGGGCCTCTAAGTACCCAGGTTCCACAAGGAAAATGCATATCTTAGTGGTAGTAGATTAAGCTACAATATACCCAGATGCAGTGGCTCTGTCCTCCATTGAGGCAAAAAAGGTGGCAAATGCTTTGTTAGAGATCTTCAGCAGTGTAGGTTTTCCAAAAGAAATACTGACTGACAGAGGTGCCAATTTCATGTCAGACCTGCTGGATTGTCTGTGAAAGCACTGTGGATACCTAAAGACTGTGGGTACCATCCCCAGACTAATGGTCTTGTTGAGAGGTTAAATTCTACACTCAAGACAATGCTATGGGAATTTGCATACCGGTTTAGGAGGGAGTGGGACAAATATTTGTCCCATCTGTTTGCTTATAGAGTTTTCCCGGGAATCTAGAGGTTTTTCACCCTTTGAGTTGTTGTATGGACATAGGGTGAGGGCAACACCTAGATTTGATTCCAGATGAGTGGGAGGGTGAGTGTGAATCCCACAAGAAATATGTTGTGGCATATGTCCTAAACCTCAGGACAAGGTGCAAGGAACTCATGGGCAGAAGCTTAACAGCAGAAAAATGTCTGGTATGACAGGAATGCTCAAGCTACAGAGTATGCTGTTGGGCAGCAGGTTATGGTTCTCATTCCTGTCAGACACAACAAGCTACAGGCAGCTTGGGAGGGAACCCACAAAGTGGTAAGGAAGGTTAGTGATGTTAACTACATGGCAGAACTGCTAGACTGGAGGCAGGGGCATACATTGTACCATGTTAACATGATGAAACCTTACTATAATAGGGTGGCTCTTGTGCTGAGTATTTGCAGTGGATGGCAGGAGGAGCCTGAAGAGGATCTGGTGACTGATCTCCTCAGTGAGGCTCAGACTGACATCTCAGTGGAAGGGGTAGCAATGTCCCAGCAGCTATCCCCTACCCAGGTTTGAGAAATCCAAGCAGTGTTACAGGAGTTTTGGGACATGCTCACTGGGAAACCAGGGTACACCCACCTGTTGCAACACCATGTGGATACAGGACCCTAAAGGCCTATTAGGCAGGCCCCATATAGGGTGCCTGAGAGGGTCAAATAGACTCTGAGGGAGGAGATACAGGAAATGTTGGAACTAGGGATAATTCAGGATTCCAGCAGTCCCTGGACTTCCTAGTGGTGCTGGTACCAAGAAGGATGGCAGCACTAGGTTCTGTGTGGACTACAGGAAATTAAATAATCACACAGAGTCAGATGCTTACCCCATGCCTAGGACAGATAAAACCCTAGAGCAGCGGAGTGGGGCTAAGTGTCTTACCACTATTGATCTTACCAAGGGTTACTGGCAGGTGCCCTTGACTCCTAGCGCTAGAGTGAGGTCAGACTTTGTAACTCCTTTCAGGTTGTATGAGTTCACAAAGATGCCCTTTGGGATGAAATATGCCCCAGCGACTTTCCAGAGGCTGGTAGATCATATCCTAGCAGGAGCAGGAGATTTCACCCTTGCTTACCTAAATGAGATTGCCATCTACAGCTGTTCCTGACAAGAGCACCTTCAGCACATCAGGAAGGTGCTGGGCAGACTACAGAGGGCAGGGTTGACCATTAAACCCAGTAAGTGTCAGATGGGTATGTCAGAGGTCTCCTACCTGGGACATAGAGTGGGAGAGTGGTATGATCAGGCCAGATCCTGCCAAAGTGGAAGCCATTCATGCATGGCCTGCCCCTGTTACCAAAAAGCATGTGAAACCATTCTTATGGACAGCAAGGTACTACAGAAAGTTTGTCCCCAATTATAGTACCATAGCTGGTCCCCTCACAGACCTGACAAGTAAAAACAAGCCAGATGAGGTACCGTGGACCCCAGCATGTGAGCAGGTATTCCAGAAGCTTAAATGAGCCTTGGGAGGATCCCCCTGTGTTAGCCAGTCCAGATTACAGCAAATAATTTGTTGTGCAGGAGGATGCTTCAAACCATGGGGTGGGGGCTGTACTCAGCCAGGTTTCCTCAGAGAGAGAGAAGAGCACTCAGTGGTATATCTCAGTCATAGGCACCAACCCAGTGAGTAATGCTATGCAGCTGTAGAAAATGAATGTCTTGCTACAGTGTGGGCACTGCAGAAACTTCAGCCTTATATGTATGGATGGAAATTCACTGTAGTTACAGACCACAAACCTTTAACATGTCTACATTGAGCCAGGCACCAAAATGTCAAGTTACTAAGGTGGAGACCAGGGTTGCAGGCATATGATATGACAGTGTAGCACTGCAGTAGGGTTAATAATACCAACACACATGGGCTCTCAAGACAGGGAATGGGGTGAGGTATTCCCAGATAGTCAACCCTCTCAAGCAACATTTCTTAAGGGTCACTTGAAAAACTAACTTGAGTTTTTGGGGAGAAAGAAATGCCTCTGCAGAATCATATTATCTTGCTGCAAATGTTAACTCTGCTATACTCTGTGTCATAAAAGGAAATACGTCCAGCCCGGCAATCTGGAATTTTGCAAATAATTCTATGTCATATGTGACTATTGATATGATTCATGCAGAAGTGTGTGTAAAGGTGTAAAGTACTCAGCTAAAATGTAACCACATCATGCTCTGTTGGCTTAGAATAGAAATGTATATAAACTATTGTAATTGTGTAAATGTATGTGTTTTAACAGTAGAAACTAGAACATAGATGGTTAAATTGCAAAACTTCAAGAAAATAAGCTGAAATTAAATTATCTTATGATTGTGTTATAAAAGTTATCTCTAAGTGTCAGTTCAGTAGCAGACACAATGTCTAGAACAAAGTTTTTGTATTGTCTTGGAAGAGAAGTTATTACTAGGTTTGAGATGTAGCAGTGTTTTATTGTTTTATGACTTCAAGGGTCTTTGAACTTCTGAGAGATATGTATTTTTCACACAGTGATCTTAAATTCTGTTAGTTTCTGACACAGGGGGTTTAGCTTGGGTAGAAAAGTCAGGTGACAAAAAGTGATGTCATCCAAGCTAACCCAGCAGTAATATTTGATATTAATTTAAGAACTCTCTCAGAAAGAGACTGTACATTTTGTATTTTTTCTTTGACCTAAAAAGAACATCCACTCATCACCAACTTCTGCACTTGCCTTGCTGTAAGTAAGCTTTTAGGGCATAGTAACTAGTTTAGAGTCAGATAGGAATATAATAAAGTATCACTTAAATGTTTTCTTAATTTATTTGAGACTGTCCTGCAGTGTTGTTTTAAATATTTCCTGTGATTTTGAACTCTGATGTAACTGATTACTTACTGAATATTGTCTTGTTCTTTTGCTATTCATTTATTATTAAATATATTTAAACCTATATTTATGGCTGATATCTGTGAGATATATTTAAGCTCTTAGTACATGCATATCTATTTGGTGACATTGTACAGGCCACTCGTAAATAGCCTTGCTCTTGGTCAGACTACTACTTTGACTATTAGTAACTTTGCACAGTAGGATTGGACATCCTTTGTTAAGATCCTTAGAGTAGATGATAGAGTTGGCTGGTGGCAGCTGGAAATCCATTATGGTCTGGGTAGAAGGGGACATAGCTAGTAAACGAGTGCCAGCCTTTCCTGTGTGTGTGTGTGTGTGTGTGTGTGTGTGTGTGTGTGTGTGTGTGTGTGTGTGTGTGTGTGTCAGCTACTTGGGCAGGGACATGAAGCACTGGTTGGACAGAGAGGATGCTGGAGGTTTTGGCTTGGCCACTCAGATGAGATCTCAACTCTATAACTGTGCCAGTGGGGAGTCTTACTGGGGATCTGGGGAAAGAGGGAGAAACCAGGCTTAGACTGACTGTGATCTCCGTGTGCTCTTAAGGTAAATTGTACTTTACAGTGTGTGTAATTGTCATCCTCCCAGTGTGTATGTTCCCCATTGTTGCCAGTGGTGAGGACTGAGGCTCCTTGATTACTGGGCCAGTGCAAGAGTGTCAAACTCTGGATAGACACAACTTACACTAGTCAATGGAAAACCAATCCTTTCATCTGGTTAATAACATTTACCTTAGAAGGAAATTCATTTCAGTCTTTAGACTCTGCACATATGAAATCAATTCTTAAAACAATTAAGAAATATGTTTTTAAAATTCCATTAATATCAAAATGGAAAATGTGTTCTCCCATTGCACATACCTCTAGATTTCAGGAAACTCAAAACAATGTAAAAATTAATTTTCTGAAAAGAAACTGATTAATATTATGGTCTGATTGCCTTGAAAAATGAAAAGCTAAGTTGTCAAAATATTACTGAAAGATTATAAGTTGGATGAATCTGTTAACCGGTTAATATTATCATCAGTAAGAAATTAAATGAATTTGTAGATAATATGAGTGAAGAGGAACAGTACACTATTCCCCCATTGAAGGTAAATTGACCTTCAAAGGAAGCTTGTCCAAGTTATATAAGTTAATTATAAATAATGATAATAATAATAATAATAATAATAATAATAATAATAATAATAATAATAATAATAATTTTGATGCAAAATTCTGGGACTTAGTAGTGGATTGAGTGAATAAACCTTTGTTACTTATGTGATGTGGATATCCCACCACTGCCAAACAATTATATTGGTGGCAGTGGTTGGGATATCCACCTCACATATTAAAGGGTGGCAGTGGTTGGGATATCCTCACATATTATTTGTTTGGCAGAGGTGGGATATTCACATCACATATTAATTAGTTAGCAAATACTAATTGGCTTGTAGTGGTGTGGGTAGAGTGAATCCTGTAGCTTGTGTACAGTGAGCTTTGAAGGTGTTTTTGTACTCTAAAACAGCCACACAGTGAATACTCAGAGTTCAGATCACAATTGTTTTATTTCTTTTGTTAGCTTAGTTAGTCAGGGTGAGCAGGCAGTATGTCAGCAGAGGAGTAGGGAAAGCTGACAAGGCGCCACCTGGCAGAGATGTGCCAAACTAGTGGACTGGTGCATGGAAACCTGACTGATTGCAGCCATGGTTACATCTGCATCAGAAAACAGAAACCAGGAGGACAATCAGACTGGCAGTGGAGATATAATTCCCTCAGAGATCGGACAGCTCAACCTTTCTGCAGTGGACTTAAAAATCCAGCTGGAGCTAAAGAGACTTGAGTTGGAGGCCAGGCATGTGGAATTAGAAGCAGTTGAGAGACTGAGACATCTACAGAGTGAGGAGAATGAGAAACTGTTATGTCTGGAAGCTGAAGAAAAGGAAAGACAGATGCAGCATGAGAAGGAGATGCTGACTCTTTGCCAGAGTCATGGAGGTAATAGGGAAGGGAGTAACTGGACCTCAGAAGTACAAAAGGTCAGTAAATTTCTTCCACAGTTTAAAGAGGGGGGTAATTCTGATAGTTTCATTCATATGTTTGAGAGGGCATGTAAATTGTATGAAGTTGACCAAGGGCTCTGGGCATGGTTCCTGACCCTCTTACTCCATGATAAAGCTGTAACTGCATTGGCTAAAATGTCTGACGTTGCATGTTTTGATGATACTGCTGTAAAAAAAATGTCTTTTGGAACTCTTTAAGCTAACACCTGAAATGTGTAGGAAAAAGTTTCATGAGCATAGACACAAGGCAGATGAAAGTGTGTGAATATGTTGCTGAATTGAGCACTTATTTCCATAGGTGGGTGAGTGGATGCCAGGTCACCACTTTTGATGGGCTGGCAGACCTTTTGGTGAGGGAACAAGCCCTTAGCACTTTGCCTGAGGACATAAGGATCTGGTTAGCTCATAGACAGTGTGCTACTTCAGATGAGTTGGGGAAGAAGAGAGACCTATACCTGGCAAGCAGGGCAGCCCTGCACAGGAAGGGGACCCCCAGCATGGTTCATGGGTATCAAGGAACCCATGATGGGCAGCACAGACTGCCACAACAGAATCTGATAGTAGCAGGAGAAGCCACTAGTCCAGGTATATGTCCAGAAGCTAGGGTTAAATGTTTTGAATGCAACCAGTGGGGCCATGTGGCATACAAGTATCCATGAAGGCAAGGTGGTGAACAAATGTTGAGGGAGCCAGTAAGTGGGAAAGACAAAATGCCAGTAGTAGGTGGTCTTGGGACAACAAGGGTACCAAACTACCACCAAAGGCTATATCCTATTATAATGAATGACAAAGAGGCCAGTGCCAATAGAGATACAGCCTCTGATATAACCATTGTAAAGCCTGCAATGTTTACAGAGGAGCAATACTTGCCTGGACAGTCTGCTCCAGTCAGGGCTTAGGAGGGATCCCATTCCAAATATGTTTGGCTAGGGTTTACCTGGAGTGGAAGAGTGGAAAAGGAAGCCAGCAAGCAGGTGTGTTTGAGGATATACTTGCCAATGTCCTGATAGGGAATGATTTTGATAGTGCAGTACCCTGTGCTTGAGCATTTACACGCAGTCAGGCTTGGAGACAATCAGGTAAGTCTGGTAGCCTGGAAGAGACCCAGACAGACTGCATGCTTGCAGCCAAGGACTGGTGAGGTGGTCACTTCAGGGAGTGAGCTACATTGTAGCAGTGAGACTGAAGGTAAGCCACAGCTGCTTGTGGGTACTGATAGTCCCTTGAACAGGGTGACTGCAAAGGTAGAGGTGAGTAGTAGTACCCAGGCTGACAGTGACGCACCACTGTCAGAGGATGCCAGACTTCCTGTAGAAGGGGAGCTGGGAAGGGTTACAAGGAGAGAGTTGAGACAGGCTCAGCTCTCAGATTCTACATTGCAAGGCCTGAGGCAGGTAGCTAGAGAGGCACCTGATTCTCAGGGAAAGGGGGAATCTGTATACTGGGACAAAGAGTTACTATACAGAGAGTGGACCCCTGAGGGAGGGCTAGAAGGTGAGAGAGTACAGCAGTTGATAGTGCCTAGAGCCTACCATCTGGCACTTCTAGCCATAGTCCATGAAATTCCCTTTGCAGGTCATATGGGCATAAAACATACATAGAGGTATATTATGCAGAACTTCTATTGGCCTGTAATTCCCAGAGATGTAACAGGGTACTGCAGGACCTGTGAGCAGTGCCAAAAGGTAGACAAGGCTGGAGACAAGGTGAGAGCTCCTTTGATGCCTTTGCCTGTGATTGAGGAACCATTTCAGAGGGTAGCTATGGATATTGTGGGTCCTCTGAGTACCTCAAGTTCCACAGGGAAAAAGTATATCTTAGTGGTAGTGGATTATGCTACACGATACCCTGAGGCAGTGGCTTTGTCCTCCATTGATGCAGAGAAGGTGGTAAATGCTTTGGTAGAGATTTTCAGCAGGGTAGGTTTCCCAAAAGAAATAGTGACTGACAGAGGTGCCAATTTCATATCAGACCTGCTGGTTTGTCTGTGGAAGTCCTGTGGGGAGAAGCGCGTGAAGACCACCCCCTACCATCCCCAGACTAGTCTTGTTGAGAGGTTAAACTCTACAATCAAGTCCATACTATGGGAATTTGCAGACTAGTTTAAGAGGAAGTGTGATAAATATTTGCCCCATCTGTTTGTTTACAGAGAGGTTCCCCAGGAATCCACAGGTTTTTCACCCTTTGAGTTGCTGTATGGACATAGGGTGAATGGGACCTCTAGATTTAATTTGAGATTAGTGGGAAGGTGAGTGTGAGTCTCACCACAAGTCTGTTGTGGCATACATCCTAAACCTCAGGACAAGGCTCAGGGAAATCATGGGCTTGGCCAAGGAGAACCTGGCAGAAGCAAAACAACCAAAAAAGGTGTGGTATGACAGGAATGCTCAAGCTAGAGAGTATGCTGTGGGGCAGCATGTAATGGTTCTTTTTCCTGTCAGACACAACAAGCTGCAAGAAGCTTGGGAGGGTCCCTACAAGGTGGTAAGAAAGGTAAGTTATGTTAACTACATGGTGGAACTGCTAGGCAGATGGCAGGGGCACAAATTGTACCATGTTAACATGATGAAACCTTACCATGATAGAGAGGCCCTTGTGCTGAGCATTTGCAGTGGATTGTAGGAGGAGTCTCAGGGGGATCTGGGGACTGATCTCCTCAGTGAGGCTCAGGGAGACACCTTAGTGGAAGGGGTAGCAATGTCCCAGCAGCTATCTCCTACCCAGTTTCGAGAAATCTGAGCAGTGTTGCAGGAATTTGGGGACATGTTCACTGGGAAACCAGGGTGCACCCACCTGGTGCAGCACCAGGTGGATACAGGACCCCAAAGGCCTATTAGGCAGATCCCTTATAAAGTGCCTGAGAGAGTCAAACCGACTCTGATGCAGGAGGTACAGGAGATGTTGGAACTAGGGGTGATTCAAGAGTCCAACAGTCCCTGGGCATCCCCAGTGGTGCTGGTGCCAAAGAAGGATGGCAGCATCAGGTTCTGTGTAGACTACAGGAAATTAAATAGTCTCACAGAGTCAGATGCTTACCCCATGCCTAGGACAGATGAGGCTCTAGAGCAGCTGGGTGAGGCTACGTATCTTACAACCATTGATCTTACCGAGGGTGGTACCCTTGATCCCAGTGCTAGAGAGAAGTTAGCCTTTGTGACTCCTATTGGCTTGTATGAGTTCACAAAGATGCCCTTTGGGAAGAAGAATGCCCCAGCAACTTTTCAGAGGCTGGTAGATAATATCCTAGCAGGAGCAGAATGGTTTGCCCTTGCTTACCTAGATGATATTTCCATCTACAGCCATTCCTGGCCAGAACACCTTCAGCATGTCAGGGTGGTGCTGGGCAGACTACAGAGGGCAGGGTTGACCATTAAGCCGAGCAAATGTCAGGTGGGTATGGCAGAGGTCTCTTATCTAGGACATAGAGTGGGGAGTGGTAAGATAAGACCAGAACCTGCCAAAGAGGAAGCCATTCAGGCATGGCCTGCATCTGTTACTAAAAAGCAGATGATGGCATTTTAGGGACAGCAGGGTACTACAGAAAGTTCATCCCCAGTTAAAGTACCATAGCTGCTCCCTTCACAGATCTGACATGGAAGAACAGGCCAGATAAGGTAATGTGGACCCCAGCATGTGAGCAGGCATTCCAGATGCTTAAAGAAGCTTTGGGAGGACCCCCCCTGTGTTAACCAGCCCAGATTACAGCAAATAATTTGTTGTGCAGGTAGATGCTTCAAACCATGGGGTGGGGGCTGTACTTAGCCAAATTTCTTCAGAGGGAGAAGAACACCCAGTGGTTTATCTCAGTCATAGGCTCCAACCTAGGGATGATTGCTATGCAGCTGTAGAAAAGGAATGTCTAGCCATAGTCTGGGCACTGCAGAAACTTCAGCCTTATCTGTATGGAAGGAAATTCACTGTTACGACAGATCACAACCCCCTAACATGGTTAAACAGAGCCAGCCAACAAAATGCCAAGTTGCTAAGATGGAGCCTAGGGTTGCAAGCATATGATATGTCAGTGCAGCACCGCAGTGTGGTAAGCAATGCCAATGCAGATGGGCTATCAAGACAGGGAATGGGTTGAGGTACACTCAGATAGACCTAACCCTCTCAAGCTGTGTTTCTCAAGGGTCACTTAAAAAACTAGCTGGAGTTCTCAGGGGGGGGGGAGAAATGTGAAGACTGGCAGAGATGGGTGAAGGCTGCCAGCCTAGCCAGATAGAATTGTGCAGATAATTCTATCATTTGTAAATATGAATGTTGAACTTAAAACAATGTGGCAGCATTGCCATCTGCTGTAAAGAAAGCTAAGTCAAGCATTTCTTGTTGGTCCTTTGAAATTAAAATTATTTCATTACCACCTTTGATGTTTTACAAGTCAGCTCCAGTCCGGCTAGATGAAGGCTTCCTGCCTATTGTTTTAAGGCTAAAGTTAATGACCAGAATTTACATGTGGAATGTCCTTTATTGCTCTAAGTGTAAAAGAATGTAAATGCAGTTTCTGTCAGCCTGGGAACACCAAGAAGGTGTAAAAGATGATGTAATGTTTAGCAGAACTGGAATTTCAATTTAAATGGTGAGAACCAGAGATTAGAAGCATTTTGCCTTGACTATCCAACTCACAGCACTCTGCCTTGCTTTATAAGTAACTTATTTTAGAAGTGGGTTTTCTTGTAGCAATAGCTAATAATTAGAAAGTTTAGAATAAGTGGTTTTCTGTGATGTCAGGACTGTACTAGCGATTTATTTTAAGTATTTCTGTGTGATCTCTGAACTCTCTTGACTAGCACTGACTGTGTAGTAGAAAGTATTGTCTTGTGGTTTTAATTATTTATTATTAAATATTTTAAAACCTTTTAACTGTGGCTGGTTTGTGTAGAGATACTTTAAGCTCTTTAGAGTACTTGTATGCCTTTGGTAAAATTGTACAAACCCACTCCTATAGCTTTAGCCATGGGCTATACTTCCAATTGGATAATAATATTGCACAGTAATAATTGGACACCCTTTTAAGGGCCTTTGAGTAGCTGATAAATATTAACTGGGTGGTGGCAGTAATTATTACCTTATAGTCTGGATAAAAGGGGGCACAGCTGGAAATCCTGTGTCAGCCTTCCCCAGAAGTGTCTGTGTGGTTCTGTAAACTCTTATCTCAAAGTGTGTGTGTGCCAACTACTTGGGCAGGGACATGAAGCACTGGTTGGACAGAGAGGGTGCTGGAGATTTTAGCTTTCCCAGCTAGGCTGAGATCTAGACTCTATAGCTGTGTCAATGGGGAGTCTTACTGTGGACCTGGGGATCAAGGGAGCGACCAGCCCTGGACTGACTGTGATCTCTGTGTGCTCTTAAGGGAAATTGTACTTTACTGTCTGTATTTGTTATCCTTTCCTCTGATATGAGATGCCATCTCTGGTCTTAGTGATGAGAATTGAGGCTCCTTGATTGCTGGGCCAGGGCACGAGCATCACAACTTAAATCAGTCAGTCAAACTTCTTTAAATTTATACTGGAAAGCTTTTAGTGTGGAAATATATACACTGAATGTTTGTTACTCCCTACAAAATCTCTAAGTATAATAAAATGACTTCTTCAGTTTGTTGGAGATGTAGTAAATTATGTTTTAAAGGGTTATGGTCTGAGAATTATTCTTTAACTATATCAATACTACTAATAAATGTTCCACTTCCTGTGTGTGTAAAAGTCAACATCAAAATATATTTTGGAGTCTTTTGGCAGTTGCTGGAAAAGTTATTACAAAAAATTGGAA
Organism: Protopterus annectens; assembly: GCF_019279795.1. NCBI lineage: Eukaryota > Metazoa > Chordata > Ceratodontiformes > Protopteridae > Protopterus > Protopterus annectens. Next base: position 1,518,047,730 of record NC_056733.1, read on the forward strand.
ATTGAACTCAGTTCCTACATTCAAAGAGTTTTTAAATGTAACAGCAATACTATGTAAAACTGAAAAATAAGTGATCAGATTAAGATCTATAAATCATACTAAGTTTTTTAGAGGTTAGAATAGTCTTGAAATGTTGCTGTTGAATTACAAAGGCTCTTAATGTGTTAATTGTATAAGATTACCTTGATGATTCAATGTATTCCGAACAGTGTGTAACAGCATGTGATGCTGAATTTCTTTCTTTCTGTGTATATATTGCAAATATGTTAAATTAATAAAAATGTTTCTTAAAAAAAGACTGGGTAGCAAAATAACTTTTCAGTAGAGAATCGTCAAGAAAAGCCCGAGAGAGACTTCAAGCATAACATGAATTCATAATGAATGGCATAAAAAAGAATCATACAACAATGATAGTGATTGATAGAACTCATTCATATGAAGAAAGATTAAAAGAAACAGTTGAATGTATTCATAGGTAGTATTACATGCAGTTTTGGAGGATTGTGAGTGCATAGTATAATACAGCACAGAGGAAGTTGAAAATTTACTTTTGATTACATATTGTACTCCCATGAAAAAGTGGTAGTAGAAAAAATAGCATTGTATTTGTGTTATTTTCTGCTAGTGCTAGAGATGAGCTGAGGAAAAGCAGAGTAGCAAAGCTAGATAAGAAATTAAGGGAGAAAGAATTGAAAGATGAGTGCTAAGGTAAGGAAAAGTCTGTTTTTTTTAGGTTAAGCAAGTGCTAAGGTAGAGATAGTAAATGGTGAACAACAAAAGTTTTTAAATTACTAAGAAAAGTAGACTTCTGCAGAGAGTTTTGGAGAAGGGGGAGGGATATTTACAAAGTTTACATGTAGCTTAGTAGAACCATGAGTTGAAAACATATGTGCTAGTTTAGTTAACAGGTGTCAGTGATTGGATCATAGGATTACAGGATCATAGGATGTTACTAGGCTAATGGCCCCAGGGCCCTTACAAGCCTAGCCAAGTTCAACCAATGTTCCCAAGGGCTTCTGGTTCAAGCAGACACTAAAATCAGCACCTATTGCCTCTGTCAAAGAGGGACACAGGTGAAACCCCTGGGGTGAATCTCCGGTTACCTATACAATCATCCAAATTGCACTTAAATAGGGACACTGAGGGGCTTTGTTTAACATGAACAGGAAGCTTGTTCCAAAGGTGGGGAAATATCTGTGGGACAAATCTGTCTCTCCAGCAAGTTTTGTTGATGTCACATACCAGGTTAAGGTCCTTTAAGCGAGTGACCCATGTGCCATTTGACTTGCGAATGTGCAGCATTGCCATCAAAGCTGTGTCAGAGATTGCTCTATATAGAAGACACAGGTCATCTCTCAAGAATCTGTATGACACAGAATAAAGTGACAAGGATTTCAGTCTATCTGCATAAGACAGATATTGAAGACTCTGAATTTCCTTCATAAGGATCCTTTGTGGTTTCTCCAATTACTGCAAGTGGAAAGAAACATACTAAAGGGAACATTGTTCTCTATTATTGGCCTGATGATAAAAGAGTACAGGGAGTTATAAGCTGTTTCTTTCTGGAGGCAATGCCCTTAATTAGGAGATGAGCAATATAAAATGCCATTCTTACCACTGTGGAGACATGGTGGTCGAAGTTAAGGTTGCTGTCAACCTGTGTGTCCAGATTTCTCACCACTGACTGTGTGCTTAGGATATTGCTATTGATGTGGTAGTTTTCAGGAACATCACCTTTGCCAAAGGGGGAGGATAATACATGTTTTTGCATTAGGTTTAAGACCATGACTTTGCCACCAGTAATTAGTCTGCGTAAGACCTTCTTGCAGTATGCTGACATCACTAGGGGTTTCAATGTTTGCTCCCGGTTTGCAGTCATCAGCAAATTTTGTCAGCCACAGTCCTTTAGTTTTAGTCTGTACTTTTAACAGAGAAGTAGATTCCAAACAGTAAGGGTCCCAGAACCGATCCCTGTGGAATACCACTGGTTACAGGTCTGCTGGAGGATGTGGAGTCCACTATTTTGACTGTATGAGCTCTATCAGTGAGCCAGTTTACAACCCACTTGACAATATATGGGTTAGTACCCAGCTGGGGGAGTTTATCAATGATGCCTGAGTAGGTGAAACTTTTTCAAAATTACATTTGATAGATTAGTACTATGGCTAACTGCCTTGTAGACCATTTTAAATCTTGCCAATTAACTCCATGTGAGAATCAAACCTTGCACCTTGTGACTGTAAGGTAAATAACTTAAACATTATGCCAGACTTCCATCAAAAATGATATTTAAGTTATGAGAAGCTACCCAGGGGCTGAACAAGAGAAAAGACAGCAATCCGATAAGTATTTCTTAAGATCATTTTTGAAGGTGAAGGGGTTATTAGTTAACCCCATTGAGAGTGGGATTGAATTCTACATTTTAGGATGTAATTTGAGTATAGGGCATCTCTTGCTGAATTATTGGACTTGTAAACTTTAAGAAGGTTGTCTTCTGAATGTACTAGATTATGCATAATGCTGAATGATTCCATTCAAGGTTGGATATTTTTGTGGACTGTGTACTCCATTGTGGGATAGCTGAGGGTAGAGGGTAGGTAAAGTAATAAGGCAATTCAAGCCAGTTTAGTTGGTTTAGGACAATACACTGGTATGACCTATAAAGCAGATTTATTGCAAACCTTACCATTTTATTGTAGCACTGTTCTAGTTTAGATATAAGTGTGGTCTCCAAATATGTCACCGAAAGGTAAATTTATTTATTTTATTTGTTGAGTAAATGTCAGAAGCATCTTAAGATTAACAAATTCTGCCATATAATGGATGACATTTGTGATTTAGTACAACTCCTTGAGGTATTATACTGACTTTTCTATGTGGAAGGAGGAATGCCAAGACAACACAAACCTAGAGATCTGCATAGAGTTAAAAAGAGTGGGGTTATGTGATTTTAGTTGAACTTAAAAAAAGTGATTTACATGACACTAAATGATGGAGCAGATATGGTATGACAGCAAAAAGGACATTTCCTTCTTATAAATTATATTATTCTGGACATCCATTGTAGTCTGAAGGACAGAGATGGCCAACTATAGCACTAAATTTCAGTTGAATAATCCAGCAATAGTCCTTGCATCATCACAGAGAATAAAAAAAACTGGAAAGAATACAAGGTTTGTTAAGGTACCTGGTATTGCAATGTTTAAAGTTAAGCATACTTTTTGAAGTACTATCCAGATGCACAGAATACTGTCACTGACAGTCACTATTATTTCCAGAAATGCAGATTTCAAAGTATTGCAACAGTGTCAAATCTCCCGCAGTCTACTGTGCCAGAAGAATTGAAAGTAGAAGCAGGTTGGTTAATAAAGGACTCTTAGGCAAGCAGTACCTAATCTCATAGAATGAGGCATTTAAGGCTTACTGAGGGGCATTTTTTGACACATTTGAACAAATGAGCAGAAGCCATTCTGAGGGTACAGTGATGATATACCTTTTCACAGGCAGAAAGATAAAAGGTTTAGTCCTTAGAGCTCTGTGGAACATGACACCATTTTTCTTTCATAAGAAGAAGGCAACCTGCTGGGCAGACAACTAATTCCTTGAAGCAGGGGGATGGTGGGTAACACCTCCATTAAGTCAGCAAAAAATGGATTACATCAACTGAGTAGTAAGGCAAAGGGACACCTGCACTTTAGATGAAGGCATTTATGTGGACAGGAAGCAAAAAAGAAGCCTCACTTCATAAACATGTGGTTCATGGAACCTGTAAAAGGAATCATAGTCATCCATGCTTTTGCACAAGAGTTTTAGAGAAAGGCAAAAATAATAAGGGGACAGACATTCAAAATCAAAAACATGTTTTAAATATTATTATAATTCATTTCAAAAGTTAATAGAACAGCAAGCTTCACACTGACTGCATTCTGTGAACAGTAAGAAGTTTGAAACTCTATTGTCTGACTTGATTGACTTCATTTGACTTTAATCTTTACTGATTTACCAAAAATCAAGGACATTCTACAAAATCAGGGAAAGTTTTGAAGTATGTATGGACTGCAGTTACATGGATACAAAGTAAGAAATGCCCTACATAATGATCATACAATCAAGGTAACTGAATGGGTAAAACTTTGCCAGAGTGGAGTATTCCTGACCCATCCAGTGGTCAGTATAACAGCTTGTTTGCTTCTGTTAGGTTCTGGTGGCAGATCTTTTAGCAGCAAAGGATGTTGTCACCACTTGAATAAGAACTAGGCTATACAAAACTCTCTCTGGCAAACAAATCATGTCATAGGCCTTGGCTTCCTGTGATTTAGTCTAAATTTATTGTGGCAAGGACAAAAAGCTGTGAAAGTTGCAAAGCCTGTTATGTTAGAAAATAATAAATATATGAAAGTAAGGAGTCATTAATTGCAATGCATATCAGGAACTACCGTAAGTGTTGTTAAAATATCTAAATTGCAGCTATATATATGCACCTTATTGGATTTTCCACCACATAAAACTGGATGTAGAGACATAAATACATGTATAGTCCCTGATGCGGTGATTTCTGTGGAGAACTGCTTTAGGACAAGATGCATCACCACAAATGAATACAACTCAGAAAAAAACAGATTTCCATGGACACTGTTAATGAGCCCATCAAATGGCAGCCTCATCTGTATACTCAGCATCAGTGGAAGTGACAAGAAAACACATGCTTCTCAATAGCCAGAATGGCAAATCAGCCCTCTGGCCATAAAACAAACGTCCTGGCCAGATTCTTGCAGGGCAGTTTACTAGCCAGACAGCTAGTAAGAATGTCACACAAGTCTTAAACCTTCAAAATAGTTAAAGCCTAACTTTGCATCTATTGTACAGTTTATAGACTTATACCAAATACCCTGAACTATGAAGAATGATCAATCTTAGATGAAACTTTAAAGTTGTTGCAGTATTATTGCTGAGTAAAAGCCATTACTAATTTTTCGATGCCTGTTACAATTTTTATCAGTCGCAGCATTCATTATGTTTAATGTTATCAATTAATCCCAGCCTTACTCCTTTTGCTGAATCATATTATCTTGGTGTACTAAATTATTTCTTTGATTGCTCTTTATTTACATCTATTTATCTTTTCTCCTAGATATAAAACTGCCACACACATTACAAACTCCAAAGCTCCTGACATATGCTGAAGCATCTTCATGCTGCAATGTATACTGGTATATTTTATATCATTTTGCATTCGCCAGTTAAAATATTGATAGAGACATACAGTTATCTACCACCCCCAGCTTGTCAAAAAAAAAAACAAATAAAGGCTATGCTTTTTTTTCTGTACTA